>NC_059080.1:106313294-106458794 GCF_020497125.1 Mauremys mutica | reverse complement strand
TCAATTGCTAGATATATTCCTGGAAAAAATCTGGTAGCAGCAGACACTCTGTCATGGAGGCCAGCATCACACTCAGCTACGTGTGAATTTGAAGATGACGTAAAGGCATATGTATATATTGTAGACACATACAAACCAGTGTCAGAAAAGAGACTATTTCTGCTACAGAAAGCAACCTTGACAGACATGCAACTTCAGGAAGTTCTAAGTTACATTGGGGCAGCTGGCCCAAGTATCAAAAGGATACTAAGGAAGTGACAAAAGACTTCAGCAAGTCAAATGGACTCATGATTAAAGGCAACTTATCGTCATTCCAAACAAAATGAGAGGAGAAATCCTAAACCTCATCCATGAAGAACATCAAGAATTAAATGCCATAAACAGGCTAACCAGTCAGTGTGGTGGCCAAGCATCAGCAAAGACATAAAGTATCTGCATGTGAACATTGTAGAACTAACAGAAAAACAAAACACAAAGAACCTTGAATAACAACACCCCTACCTGACAGACCTTGGAAGAGACTAGCTGCAGATTTATTCAAATTCAGGGGACATCATTACCGAGCATCATGGTCTGTTTTTTCAGGTATACAGAAATAATGAACTTCAAAGACAGTATGACTGTGTAAATACTGTAAATGGTAAGAATGCAGAACAGGGGTGGGAAAACTACGGCACACGAGCTGGATCTGGCCCGTCAGGGCTTTGGATCTGGCCCACGGGATTGTCACCCCTGTGGCGCTGCGGGCCCACGCCGCTCCCAGAAGTGGCCAGCACCACGTCCTTGTGGCCGCGAGGGGAGATGGAAGGCAGAGGGCTCCGCGTGCTGCCCCTGCCTGCAGGGACCGCGCCCTGCAGCTCCCATTGGCCAGGAATGGGGAACCGCAGCCAATGGGAGTTTTCGGGGAGGTACCCGCAGGCAAGGGCAGCGTGCGGAGCCCTCTGTCCCCCAGGGGCCACAGGGACGTGGTGCCACCCCAGAGCTGCTCAAGGTAAGCAGCACTGGGCCGGAGCCCGCACCTCAAACCCCTCCTCCATCCCACACCCCAGTCCCCTGCCATGAGCCCCCTAACCCGCCGCCGCACCCCTCCTGCACCCCAACCCCCTGCCTGAGCCCCCTGCCGCACCTGGCACCCCTCCTGCACCCCAACCCCCTGCCCTGAGCCACCTGCTGCACCCCACATCCCTCCTGCACCCTAACCCCCTGCCCTGAACCCCCAACCCCCTTCGCATCCCTCCCTGCACCCCTGCCCTGAGCCCCCTCCCACACTCTGCACCCCAACCTCCTGCCCTGAGCCCCCTCCTCCACCCCACATCCCTCCTGTACCCCAACCTCCTGCCCTGAGCCCCTTCCTGCACACCGTACCACCTCCCACACCCCGCACTCCCTCCTGCACCCCAACTCCCTGCTCCAGCCCTACACTCATGACCCTGCATGCAATTTCCCCACCCAGATGTGGCCCTCGGGCCAAAAAGATGTAGAACATAAAGGGGGAGATGTAATGGAATGCTAAACTGTTCAGCCACTAGGTGGCACTGTCTATAAAAAACTGATTTTAAATGAACCTCAGACATACCTGGCAGAACATTAAAGGCTCTTATGATGAACACAGCTGGTGCGTATAAGCAAGCTCTATGACCAGTCCATATCTGGTACAGAACAACATGACAGGTACTGCGACTCCTCAGCACATTCACTCACAGCGCATACAGAGCACTGTGAGGCAGGAGGAGGGATAAGAGACAACACAACTCAAGACCGAAATGGTTGGGTTGTTTTCAGACTCAACCTGAACCCAACACTCGTAGTCAGGTCCTGTTGGGTTACATTGCAAGGCTCTACAACAGAGAATTGTTCTCAGAGATTCAGCTCATAATATGTCTCTCCACTGGTTACAGTTTCCTTTCCCCCCTTTTTATCCATTTAACTTATGTTATCTAATTTAGACTGTAAACTCCCATGGGCAAGGACCTCGTCCTCTTCTATGCCTATAAAAGAAAAATCCCACTAATAGAGATATAGGAATAATTAACCTACTGCAGCTGACCCTTGTGCAGTCTGTGACTGATGGCAATCTTTCTCCTAAAGAGTACAACAGGGGTGTAGGCAAGTACATCTTACACACATCAGTTTGCAGATTTTTAGCTTCCTGGGAGCAGCATTTCTTGTAGCTGGGTAGGAAGGATGGTCCAATGCCTAAGGCTATGGACTGGAACTTGGGAAGTCCCACTGGGTTCTTGGCTCAGCCACAGACTCCCTGTAGTACCTTGCACAAGTCACTTAATCTACCCTGTGCCTCAGCTCCCCATCTGTAAAAATGTAATACTCTACCTCACAGAGGTATTGTGAAAATAAAATCCATTATGATTTGAGATGCTCAGACACTAAGGTAATGAGGGCCATATAAGTACCTAGATTGATATTTGGCAATGAGGTTGTTTTGGTGTCTAGCACTGTTTTTACATCTTTATCAAGCGTTTCATTAACACATTGTCACTAAATTAAGACTATAATAGCACATCTGCCTTTGGAGATTAGTAGAAATGCAGCAGGAAGGAGACAATAGATCCGGCAGCGTGTATGCAAATTTAAAACTGTTCACTACGGTCCCTGAACTATACCCAAAATTCAGCTATTTTGTCTGACAAATATTGTCTGACTTCTTCTGGCATCTAGCTTACTCAAGCTTTCTCAATGCCTTGATCCAAGCTTTCCATAGCATCCTCCAAGGCTCAGCCTCTCCTCATCAATAACCCTATACCTAACTGCAGACTTCTCCTGCTCCTGGTAAATGTCCTCAGTGGTCCAAGTAGCCTCCTCACTACCAACTGTAGGGTTTTGCCTGATAGCTTATCAGAATCTCTAGCAGATTTCCCATGATGGCCCATTACAGGCTCCAGCCTTCTCTCCCCTCTGGAACTCTGATGTCCTGGAGCATCTCTTCCAGGCTGCCAAGATATCAAAGCCTGGACTGTTCAACAACATGGCTTTCTGAGTCACTATTTGGACTTTATACTGGATTTCCACATAACAATGCTTTGTTAAAGTGGAGCTAAGGCTGCTGCTGTACAGCAGAGCCACCTTATCCTTTCATGCCTCCAGAATATGGAACTCCAAAACCCAAACATGGGGAAAATCAGGAAATGCTCAGTTACACCCCCCACCCCCAACCCCAACGTATTCCTTAAAAGAATATGTTATGCTTAAAAAAACCAAAACCCCTCAACCTTGAGAGAACCAGTTAAGGTAACCCTTCCCACGTAAGAAACCCCAACAATCTTAAATCTGCCCCAGATGGAAACCACAAGAAACTCAGAATGTCAGCATACCTTATCCCTTCATAACATACATTGCCAGTACAGATGTGTGTCTAACACAACTATACAATAAGACTCTGATTTGTATAACCCCACAAGTCTTTCAGTGTGGTCTGTATATTTCTGTTGGCCCAGCAATGTTTATCTTTTTTTTATGTGTGAGAGAATTTTAGAGAGGATGTTAAATTAAGCTTTACATAGAAACTTAGCTATACAGCCTTAACTGTAGAGCAGCTATCAGCTGCTCCATAATTAAAGACAAAAAAATCATTTATGAAACCAGTTAGGGTTGCTCAGTGACCACAGTTAAATTACCTACCACATATTTTAAAAAACTTAAGCACCTAAAGACAAGGAGATCAATAGCTAAGTAAATCATATATTTTACACTGACCACCTAAGTTATTCTCATCAAGTACAAAGATGTGCGTTTTATCGTAACACAGCCTTAACTCTGACCTATGGACTTTGGGGTTATATTTTACATATTTTTGTTATCTACATTTCAGGAACTATTACCTTATAAAGAGAATCCGATAAATATATTCACTGATTATTTCTCACCTAACAATAGACAATTTAATGCTTTAATAATGTACTTATTTGGTGGTTTTTTTGGAGAGTTAAGTTGTATATGCTGGGCAAGTGGCCCGATAGTGATTCACTAATATAGTGTCCACTTATTTAAAATATCAAACAAATATAAAAGCCATTGAAGTCTCCAAATTATACATTCAGCTAAGAATATATGCCCGGGGTGGCCAAATTTACTGATCCTCTGAGCCGCATACAACAATCTTCAGAAGTTCAAGAGCTGGGGCGCACCTGCTGGGGATCGGGGCTTCAACCCTGCGGTGGAGTGGTGGGGCTAGTGGCTTCTGCCCTGTGGGGAGGGGGATCTTGGGTCTTCAGCTCCAGAGGAGATGCCTGTCTGGACTCGGAGTTCAGCCTTGCAGGGATGGGGGGGTCTCAGGGCTTCAGCTCCGCAGGAGGTGTCTGTCTGGGCTCGGGGTTCAGCCCTGAAAGGGGAGGGGGGGGTCTCAAAGCTTCAACCCCACAGGAGGCGCCTGTCCGGGCTCGGGGCTTCAGCCCTGCTCCTGCTGAAGCCCCAAGCCCCAGCAGGCACACCCTGCAGGGTTGAAGCCGGGAGACCCACTCCCTGCTGGGCAGAAACCAGAGGTGACACCTGGGAGGGCCCATTGAATCACATACCATCCCCCAGATTTTTGCCAGGATTTGATGGCCCTGCTCAGTCACTTGGTGCCACTGGGCCCCCTCCCTGCACGGCAGCTGCTGGAGCTGGCAAGCTGGGCACTGCAGTCATGGGGAGAGTCAGTGGCAAACATCTGGGATCTGCAGGGAGGATCGTTCAGGGTAAGCGGGGAGAGTGGGGGGGCATGACTCAAGCTGTTAGAGGGGAGCAAACCTCATCAGGTACCAGTCGCCACTGGCAGAAGCTCCTAGCCCACCATCCCGCCGCAGGGCAGAAGCCCTGAGCTTTGCCTCCCAGTCTGGTAGGCAGAGAATGGGAGGGTGTGGGGGGCTCCGTGAGCCGCATTTTAACTGTAAAAGAGCTGCATATGGCTCTTGGCCACCCCAATATATGCAATTTTGTATTCCTGTTATTCTCATACTTTCCTTCCTCCTTCTGTTCACACCCCTATTTGTGTTGCATTTTCTCCCTAGTTACGCCCCAATCCTGAAAACTGATTTATGTGAGTGGACACACACAGCCTGACAAAGCCACTGGGGTTCCACACAGGTGCAGTATTCCATCCACATGAATCAGATTACAAGATCAGATCTTTAGTTTATAATCTCTTTCAGGCAGGGACTGTCTCTCTTATAGTATGTTTGTTCAGCCCCAGCACAATGAGGTGCTGATTCCAATTGGTGCCTCTGGGTGCTACTGTAATCCAAATAATATGCTTAATAGGAAAGTGTATTTATAATAAAGTTAAGTAAATATATGGATTTGCATTTGAGGTTGACTGTGTATATACATAATGTGTTGCTTTTTTCAAAAGGGTTTTATGTTGAGTTTGTATTTTGAGATTTTTGTTGAAAGAACAGTATTTATTTAGCTTTCGTGTAAAAGTGGCTGTGTTGCAATCCTGGTCCATGCTCCCATTCTCAGGAAGACCTGGAGGAGATAGGAATCTCCCACTGCTTCCTGTAGGGACGAGCAACTGGATTGCATGAACTGAAAGGTTTGCCTTTAGATATCTTTGGCCTGTAGGCACTTTTTGATTGGTTTTTATTTGGTCTTTTCCTTATCTATCTCTGTGGAGTAGCCAGGGTGGAAGAAGAGCACACTAGATCAGCAATTGCTGGAGCATCTGGAAAATGGGAGTGGGGGGAATACCCCAATTTAGTTTTTAAAAAGGTAGCAAAGATGTCTTGTTTTTTCATTTTTTGTTTTTATGTTTGTCTATTTATATGTCTAGTCTATTTAAATGTAAGCTCTCTGGGGCAGGGACTGTTTCTTGCTCTCCCTGCACAGTCCCTAGCACAGCAGGGTCCTGATAAGGCCTCTTGGTGCTACTCTATCATAAATGATTGATAATAATAAACCATGTTCGGATCCAGTGAAGATCTGGATTGATGGCTGATGAGGAGCTCACTCCTGTGGGGAGCTTTTTCCACTTCTTGTGCCCTCAAATCTTGAGGGCAGCAGAGGGTGGCATATGACTGCTATTAGGGGGGTTAGTTTTTACTCTTCAATTATTGCTGTTTTCAAGGTTCAGGCTACCTGAACACTAAGGAGCTAACATCCAGGAGAATCTTAAATGGATGGTATCTTTAACTAATATAAATTCTGCCTCAAGATTAAAAGGCTAGAAAATAACCTACTTGAACCACTTCTTACAAATTTCAGGCCAAATTTAGTTCTAACGGATTTTATGTAAATGTTTGAACCATTTTCTCTTATTTATATTCAGTGTCTTCACTCATCAGAAATGCATGAGCAAAGACTTCACACTCTAGAAATCTAGGAACATTACCTGGGTTAATAGGGGCAGTATTTCTGTCAGACAGCACAATGCCTTGGGCAGCCCGTAAATTTATGGCACAACAAACATGGCCCTTACCTATTTGTTCAATGAGGGTTTTCCAGGAGTCAGTTGTCATGGGGTGGATCATTTGCAGGGTTTCAGGGAGAGCAGCTGGGCACTCTGGGAGCACGGGGCTCTCATCAGGGATAAGCACTAGTCCGGCCGTGGAAGGGGATTCTCTTTGGGAGAGAAATATATAGTATACAGTCAGGCATTGTCAGTCGAGCTGCCCTCAGCCCAAGCATTTGACACACCCAGCTTCCACATACACCAATGGGCTCTGGCACTTACCAGCATCAGTGGCCAGCAAGACACACTATTTAGGGACCCTGACTGTGTATCTTTCAAAACTACTCTACTATTCACCTCCATAGGGCAGGCACACTCCTTCCGCTCCAAAAAAAGTCCTGTGTGCCACAGGGGCTGTCTTTGAGCACTGGGAGTGGAGGCTTTGGCCCTGCAGGAGAGCAGTAACCTCCCCTGATTCCACCCAGAGCTGAGGTATGGGATCCCATCATCGACTGAGCTTAGCGCTGTGCAAGGATAGAGCCAGCCTCAGAGCAGAGGTAGAGGGTGTGTGTGTGTGTGTGTGTGTGTGTGTGTAAAAAAGAGAGAGAGAGAGTGGCTGGGGTTCAGCTCAGGTCTGTATAGAGTAGGGAGGACAGAGGATGAATGCATCTCGGTTCCAATACATGGAAGGAGGCAGGAGGAAGGGATGCTGACAGTTCAGTCACATACCCTGGTGTAGGGAGAGGGGACTGGAATCGGTTCCAGCTGGAGTTCAGCCTGGATTGGTACAGGGAGATGGCGGGGAGAAATAGGGATGAACCTGGTTGCGGGGGGAGGAGTGTGATGGAAATCAGCCCCAGTTGATGCATACGTATGGGGGGAGGGGATATGATGATCAGTTCTGGTTGTATGTGTGTTGTGGGGGGTGGAATGGAGATCAACACCATGTCAGTAAGGGGGTGGAGGAGGGCTGGAGGTGTTGGAGGTCAGCCAGGTGGTGCAGGGGAGAAAGTGCAGAGAGTGGAGATCAGCCGGGGTTGGGTTGGGTTGGAGGGGTGGGCGGAGGCGGTAGAGAGCAGACCCGGACAGGGGGGAGGGGGTGGTTGGAGAGCAGCCCCAGGCACGGCAGTGGGATGGGGGGTTGTGGAAAACAGCCCCGGGCGGGGCAGGGGCATTGGGGGGCTAGGGGGGTTGGAGAACAGCCCCGGGCGGGGGTATTGGGGTGCCGGGGGGGTGGAGAACAGCCCCGGGCGGAGCAGGGGGGTTGGGAGGGTTGGAGAACAACCCCGGGCGGAGCAGGGGGATTGGGGTGCGGGGGGGAGTGGAGAACATCCCCGGGCGGAGCAGGGGGGTCGGGGGGAGTTGGAGAACAGCCCCGGGCGGGGCAGGGGGATTGGGGTGCGGGGGGGAGTGGAGAACAGCCCCGGGCGGGGCAGGGGGATTGGGGTGCGGGGGGGAGTGGAGAACAGCCCCGGGCGGAGCAGGGGCGCTGGGGGGGGGTTGGAGAACAGCCCCGGGCGGGGCAGGGGGATTGGGGTGCGGGGGGGAGTGGAGAACAGCCCCGGGCGGAGCAGGGGCGCTGGGGGGGGTTGGAGAACAGCCCCGGGCGGGCAGGAGGATTGGGGTGCGGGGGGGGCGTTGGAGGGTCCGCGGGTCACCGCGCTCTGGCTCAGGGGGCAGAGGAGGGACGCGAGCCCGGCGGTGGGTCCGCCTGCAGGCGGGAAGGGGTGAGTGGGTCCCGCGGCGGGGCGCCCCCTCCCCGCCGTCAACCCCCGCCTCTCACCTGCCGGCCGGGCAGGCTCCGGCCGCGCTCTCCGCCGAGCCGTCGCGGTCCAGGGCGCAGGCGGCGCTGAGCGCCGCAGCCAGCAGCTCCATGTGAGGTTGTGACAGCGGCGGCGGCGGCGAGTCCGGCTCCGAGCGGCGGCTGCCGAGCGACTCCGCAGGCGGCGCGGGGTTGGGGGAGGCCGGGCGGTTGCCACGGCAACGGGGGTAGGAAGGCAGCAGCCTGCGCGGGAGGGAGATGGAGACCTGCAGCGTGCGCGGGGGAGGGACCCCCGGCCCGGCTAGAGCCCCCGGGACACCGACCGCCCCACCGAGTCCCCCGGACTCCGACTGCCCCCCCGAGCCCCTGGGAGACCCACTGCCCCCCCCCCCGAGCCTCCCAGACACTGACTGGCTCCCCCAGAGTCTCCCGGACACCGACTGCCCCCCGAACCCCTGGGAGACCGACCGGCCCCCCCAGAGCTCCCGAGCCTTGCTAGAGCCCCCGGGAGACGGACGGCCCCTCGTGAGCCACCGGGAGATGACTGGCTCCCCCCAGAACCCCGCCTCCCGGTCCGGCTAGAACCCCCAAGACATGGACCAGGCCCCCAGATGCCCCACGGCCCAGCTAGCGCCCCCAGGAGATGGACCACCCTGGAGAGAGCTACACTCCCCCAGCAGTCCCCTCCCCAGCTAGAGACCTACACCCCCCTGAGAGGTAGCACCTGCCCCGATAGAGCTTCCCACAGCTGCACCCCTTTCCCAGGAGCACCCCTGAGAGAGCACTGCACTCCTCAGAGCCCACTGCCCTGGGTACATCGCCCAGAGGCAGACATCCCCCCCCACCAGAGGTCCCTCCCACCCCCCACCCACCCCCATTCCAGCAGCCACCATCCCTTTCCCCAGCCAGATCTCAGAGATGTGTGCACCCACCCACCCCTTACTGCCTCCAGCCCAGCACACTCACAGAGGACCTCTCCCTAGCCCCTCAAACCCAGAGCACAGGTCTCCCTCCCACACATAGAGGTGTCCCCTACCCCTTCAGTTAGGGGCAGAGAACCTCTCTTCCCCTTTGTCTGCACCTCACGCCCTGGAGCAGAGAGAGCGTGGCCAGTGAGTGTTTTGGAGGGGAAGTGTAGCGTTTTTGGATTACTCCCGGATTTGGTGCATATTGTGCATTTCTTCTACTGCAAGCAAATTCTGAGATGGAGGATAGACTCAAAATAATTCCCTCCTCCAGTCGCCCATCATAGGGACTTTCTCTCAAATCCAAATTACCTCACAGAGAGAACAATTACCTTCCTCCCCAATACAGGGGATTTTGCACCTTTCTTCCCTGCACCTCCCTCTCTACCTAAGAATTGTCAGCTTTACAGGTTTGGTTTTTTTTTTTTGCTCAGACAAATATCAATATTTTCGGCAATCTAAAATCTGTCTTCATTCAGGTAATCTTTATGCTGCCTCAAGGTTGACTCCGCTTGAACTTTAGTATACAGTCACACCCTTCTGATCAATTTGAAAACTTGTGGACAGGCTGGGTGCTGCTCTGCCACAACTTGCTAACTCCCAGGAGAAAAGGGTAATTCATGCCAAATTAAATCTGAGGATTTAAACAGGAAATTCTCAGCCAAGTTTCCCAGACAAACCTTAACTTACCCCTTTGCATATATAAATATGGCTTTTTTCAATACGTAATCATACAATTTAGGCAATAATAATGAAATCCATATGTGGATCTCAATGTATAGATAAAGGCAGATTTTTTTCTCTATTATACTGTATTATTTGCCAAATAATGCATCAGGATAATTTGGCCCAACTTCTTCTAGTTACACTGGTATAAACCCAGAGAAACTCAACTGACCACCAGTGGATACCATCTGGGTTTACAATGGTTGTCACACACATCCCCGGTAGAGCCCCTCTTGGCTGGAAACTCCAGGTTGCTGTGTTGGGGAGGGGACCCAAAACACTAGATTAATGTGCTCTTAAGCTTCCCTTTGGCAGAATAGGTTGTAGCACTCTGTTTGCCCTTGGCATCATTAGCACATTTCCTGAGCACAGGCAGGCTGTTACCCCTTTATGGAAATTGGATCTCATAGCCTAGCTGCCCACGGTGCCCCCAAGACCAATGGTGATCCACTCCCAGACTCCCTAGTAGCTTAAGCACACCCTTTCCCAGAGTTCCATCCATGGTTGCTCTAGTAGGTTTATAGTTTAACTCTTGAGGGGGCACGTATTGATGAAGCAAATAGACACACAGATAGACTTTAGAAAGTTTTCCAAACACAATTACTCTTTACTTAAATATTGCAAGAGAGATAAAGATATAGGCAAACAATAAAACACCTATGTGTATTTCCCTACTTCAGTTTCCTCACCAGTCTTGAGCATTCTTTAGGCTTCAGGATGCCCCCTTCCTGCACACAGTTTCTCTCAACCACGGAATGTCTCTCTCACCTGTGTCCCAGTTTCCTTCTTTCTGACTGATCCCTCAATTAAACAAGCCCGCACTGCTATGAAAGCATTAAACATGCTTCTCTTCTGCCCAAGCTTCCTGTGTGTCTCAAGGTATCACCCTACTCATCCAGTCTCTGTAGTTTTAAAGGCTAGTTCTGGCCACCTGTTTGGGGGAAATATTCCACCCAGAAAATCCTAGCCTTGCAAGGCAAACTTGGTTGAACTGGTTTGCAATCCTCCCTCAAGCAACCCTTCTTAGCATACACATTGTTTGGGCAGAGCACAATGATTAAGGTTAACCGCTTTCCTTTGTCCCTGGTCTGGGGGTTATGTAACACAGACTTGACAACACCTGGCTAACTCCACATCCATGATACAGCAATTTCATAATACCAGTCAGAACTCATAAATTGTACATACACTGATTTTCTAAAGCATCACAACCAGTGTTACTGAAGAATTTGGCCTTTTGTGAGGGTGTGCTGGGAGAGGTTAACAGCTGCTAGTGGTCACAGAGGGTTTTGATAACTTAAAGGGGGATCATGGTATTAGAGTGACCAGATGTCCCAGTTTTATAGGGACAGTCACACTATTTGGGGCTTTTTCCTATATAGGTGCCTATTACCCCCCCACCCTCTGTCCCGATTTTTCACACTTGCTGTCTGGTCACCCTACATGGGATAGACATTGCATTTGACAGCTAATAGGGAAAGTCAGGGGCTTATCACAATGGGAAGTTTGAGAATTGGAAGGGGGTTCTGTGTTTTGTCACATCTGTGAATTTGATGGAGTAAGGAGTGTTTGAGACCAGGAGTGGGGGTCAGGAGTTTGTCACTAGTTAGAGGGTCAATATGATAGGAAAGCTGGGTGACAGCACTTATCAGTCATGTAGAGGGGTCTGGGGGACAGACAACTGTGAGGAGGGCCAAAGGCTTGGAAATGAGGTAAAGTGGTCAAGAACACTGGTTGCAATGAGGCTGGTCTGTCTGATCAGTGGATAGTGATTGAAAGCTGAGCACTTGTCCCTGAAGTAAGAGTATTGGAAGGGTTGACAGCTGTGGGGGAGGGGGGTCAGAGAATTGATACTTACAAGGGAGGGCAATTACTTTGATGAGCCTGTTCCTGGTAGAGTTAAGAGCTGCCTATTCTTCACTCCTGCCTCAGGATCAGGGCCAAGAGTGAGATAGTTCTTCCTAAACCTGTATCTACCAATGGGGTGCCAGAGCAGCAAAATGCACAAACTTTTACCAATTGTGCTAAAATAAACACAGTTCTAAATATGACTTTCATGGGGACCTATTTAGATAAATCTCACAAGAAACTGATGCATGTTAAAAGGTTAATGAATTCAACTTTAATAAGTTTTGTGCTAGTATTTCTTAACCAAATATTTTAACAATTAATTCTTATACGGCATTTTTTCTCTGTAGATATGAAAACTTGGTACAAGGTTGGAAAGTATTATCTCTATTTTACAGATGGGGAGATTGAGTTACTATTGAGAGGTATAATGTAAGATGCTCAAAATTGCAGCAAGTCAGTGGCAGAGTCAGGAGAAGAACCCAGATATCCTGACTGTCAGTCTGTTGCCCTGTTTTACTGGGCCACCCTCTCAGGGATTAAGTCTATGACAAATCTGAACTTTTTAGAAACGTATCAGAGGGGCAGCTGTGTTAGTCTGTATCCACAAAAGCCACAAGGAGTCCAGTGGCACCTTAAAGACTGACAGATTTATTTGGGCATAAGCTTTCATGGGTAAAAAACCCACTTCTTCAGATTTTTTTTTAGAAACGTAAGCATTTTGGGTTATATGCAAAAATAGAAAACATTTTTTCCCACAATCCTATAACTGCCTGGTAATTAAGACAGGCTGCCTGGTTTTTCTTCAAACTTTCCACAATAAACTCACCTTTGGGCTCAGATGAAAGCATGAAAAATGTGAGTCCAAAATTTTTGTTAATGAAAGCTATGAGGAGGTGAAAACAGGAGTTTAGAGAATGGAATGCCTTCTGTGACCATGGGAGGTCACTACTGTGATAATAAGGAACATCCCACATTTTAGTCCCATATAAACCTGTTCCATTTTTATGCACTGACAGGCTCATTTTCCTTCCCCTAGGAAGAATATTTTTATTTTTAAACTTTAATCTTTGAAAAGTGTTGCCCTTTCTTCCTTGCCAAATACACACCACCTACTCCTACTTCAGTCTCTAGGTCTATAACTGAAGTGCTCCTTGTAATCAGAACAAATGCTTAAGAAGCACACCCGAAGAAAGGGCTCCCCACACCCAGCAGGGGAGAGGAGTGGGAAAAAGAGAATCTGACTACTGGCATGACGTGCATTTTAAAAATGAAGCTTCAATCCTGCAAGCTGGTGAGCACCTCCTGTTAGGTGCTGAGTGCTTTCTGCTCTGACTGATGTCACAGCAGACACAAAGCAACTTGAAGACTGAGCTCTACATTAAAAACAAAAAAACACAGGTCCTCTTTAGGAATTGTGGGGTTTTCTGAAGCACCTAGACACTGGGAGTTATCCCCATGTGTGCCTCTCCCCGTTTCATTAGTCCTCATGGCACTGGGAATCTTCAGTGTGGCTGTGTGCTAAGAAGAGGGAATGTGAGTTGTGTGTATTTCTTCAAGGAAGTAGGGGGGGGGGGTGGTTGCCAAATGTCCTTACCTTTAGCATAGTGCTGTTGGAAGAGAAGATTTTAAATTTGGCTGACCTGGCCCATAGCTATATTAAAAATGTGATAACTTACTGGAGTTCATAATTTGCCTTTTTCAGTATTATAGTTATGGCTGGATTTTTATTCTAAACCCCTATTTTGAGGTGCTAATAGTTTTTCAAAGTAATTAACCCACTGGACTAACATTGTTCATGTATATTCTAAGCACAAAAGTGAATTTTATTGGAAAGCTTGACAAAAACCTCACTTGGCTGTTCCTGAGGATGGAAAAAAGAGGTTTTTATATGTATTATTATTATTATTTATTATTATTGCATCAATCTTCCTCCTACAGAAACTAAAAAGAAGAAACACAGAGGACTCAGACCAGCAGACCTTACTTGGGGGGCGGTGGGGGCGGGTACTTGCATAGGTAAAGGCTACAAATGGGGCTCAGACAAACAGCCCTGTTCAACCAAGGCCAGTTGACTCACAGGAGAAATGTGGGGTCAGTTATAACTTCCACTAAGGTTATACCTAGTCAAGTATGTTTTGTGACTCAGTTAGACAACACGTGTCTGCTGAGCAGTGTTTTCTGCAATGATGAGTAGTACAAGCATAACTTCTCTATTTTGGTAGAGTGTTTTGAGTGTTACATCAGGTCCTATATGTTATTTTTGCACAGGAATTCAGGCATCAGGTCTCTTTTTTTCTTTTTGTTAATCACAGACTCTAAAGGTACCATCTGTGCACAATTTTTACTCCTGGGCCATGTCTTTCTAGTGTAGGACCAGTGGAACTCCCCAATCCCTGAAGTTTTTTGGCCCCCACTTCTAACTTCTATCTCTTCTGATTCTGCTTTGGCTCTGTGTCCCTGTGAGGTACCAACCTTGCACTGGGTCAACAGGGGATGACCAATCATTATGAGCCCAGGAGACCACTCCCCAAAGCCCCTGCTGTGCATGCTCACATGGGACAGATAAAAGGAGACATCCCAGCTAAGTCAGGGCTGGTGGAGGAAGGATGTGTGCTGCAGGCTCCTGCAGTGGAACCATTGACTCTCCAGGCTGTTGGGACTGTGGACCTAGACTATGCTGTGGATGACTAGCTGACCACAGAGACTGATGGAGATGCCGAGCCACTGTCAGCTGAGGTGGGATTTATGGTAGTAAGTGACCCAGGGAATGTGTTAGGAGCCAATGCCTGAACCCTTAATAGGCAGTATAAGAACCTGGTATAGTAGTGTGGGCCCAAGTTCCCCTACCTTCCCACCCTTGCTTGCAATTGCCACTAGGCATGGCTACCAGGGACTCTGGATGTAGACTGAGTGTTTGTTCTGCCCTGCCCCAGGGGCTGCAGACTGATTGTTTGCTCTGCCCTGCCCTGCTCAGAGGGTCAGAGCCCCAGCTGCCATCGTTTGCTCTTGCCAGTAGGCCCAAGGGCTACAGACTACTTGTTTGCTCTGCCCGCCAGAGGTCCTGAGCCCCTTGATCATGATTGTTTGATGCAACAGGGATTCCTGACAATCATTTGATGGGGTGTACCAACCCTGCACTGGGCAAACGGGTGGCCCCTCCACTCGACATGCCAAGCCCCCAGGACTGTCCCATTTCAGTTCTGTATTGCCTCAGGTATTCTTTGTATGGTGTCTCTGTCTGCCAGTTAGGTCTGATTATTATTTTTAAATTAGCAATCTTTGACTCTGGGTGTCCTTTGCACCCCTATTATTAAGGTTGTCTGACATTTCCTTTTATAAGATGCTGTTTTCAGTTGCTTATAATAACTTTTCCAAACTTTAACCATTTGGGCTGAAATTTCCCATTCTGGGTGTCTACCTTGAGCTGAATTTTTGTGGCAAATTTCAGCCAGAATGTTTCAGCCGTTTCTTAGAATGAGGCTGGGGGAAATGGAATTGTTTTGCCCATGTTAAAAAAATTCTGGTCACCTTTTCTTTGAAAAATCCTTGTGCCCCCATGCTTTCAAGCAGGGATTTGAAATTCGGCATGGAGATGTGCCTTTGTGTCAGGGATGTACCTTTTGCTGTCCCCATGAAAATCCACCCAACTTTGGCCAATTTATAACCCTTTGAAAAATCCATTTTGTATATGCTCAGTAGAGACTTGTTCGAGCCTGGCAGCTAAACTCCCTGATGACGTGGTCCACAGTGAGCATGTTCCAGCCCAGGACAGAGCAGGATTTCCCCTGTAATTGCAGCTGTCTGGAGCTGTGGGTTGTGCTCCTTATAGCAGGGGTTCTCAAACTGGGGGTTGGAACCCCTCAGGGGGTCACAAGGTTATTACATGGGGGGTCGCAAGCTGTCAGCCTCCACCCCAAATCCCGCTTTGCCTCCAGCATTTATAATGGTGTTAAATATATAAAAATGTGTTTTTAATTTATAAGGGGGGGTCACACTCAGAGGCTCGCTATGTGAAAGGGGTCACCAGTACAAAAGGTTGAAAACCACTGGCTTATAGGCATCTGACTGAGAATAAGGAGATTGTCCTGTCCTTTGTTCTCAATGACATCCCTGCAATACCCAGGGAATGTGGAGGAGGGAGCTGCCTGATTAGGATGCAGAGGGGACAAGAGCTGGACTGGCAGGGGGAATAGATTGGGACAAGAGTTTAGGGGTGTGTAGACTGGGATCTTGGATGTTGGTCAGATGGTAGGGGAGGGAAACAGACTAGGAGTGGGAACTGGGGCAGAGATTGGGACTCGATGGACACAGGGCCTGGGAGCTAGCGGGGGGGGGGGAGATTGAGATTGGATGAGAAGCTGGGTGGGAGACTGGGACTGAGAACCAGTGAGGTGGGGGGAAGGAGGTGAGATGGAGAGAGATAGAAATGACGAGGAGCCAGTGTCCAGGGGGAGAATTGGGATGGCTGGGCAAAGAGACTGGGACCGGGAGCAGGGGATAATAGGGGACACAGATTGGATGAGGAGCCTGGGGAGAGAGACTGGGAATGTGAGTGAGTGTAGGATGTGATTGGAAACCAAGGTGGAGAAGAGAGAGATTGGATGAAGAGCCAGGGGGTGGGACTGGAACTGGCTAAGGAAGGAAACTGGGGACAAACAGCTACAGGGTTATGGGGGAAAGGGGTTAGGAGTGGCCTGGCAAGGAGAGTGGGAGCTGGGGGGAGTCCCAAGAGGTCAGACTGAATTGCTGATCAAGGAGACTGGGATGAGAAGCCTGAAAGGTAAAGACTGGCTAGGTGAAGTGAATGGGAGTAAGAAAAAGAGCCAGGTGGGGGGAGGAGGTTTCCCTGTGATGCAATAATATAGACCTAGAAGCAACTTTTTTGGATGAAACTTTTGTTGCCAAAAAAATTCAGATTTGGATTAATGACAATCTTTTGCAAATTTTTGTCAAATTCGCCAAATTCTTTGTCAGTGGGAAAAATTTCCAAAAAAGTTTAAACATTTCAACTTTTTTATTTGAAATGACATTTTGTTTTGAATTTTACTTCAATTTCATTACAGTTTTTTTAAAAAAACCTTTTTAAATTAAATGTTTCATTTGACCCCAAACAAACTTTTCCCAAGTCTTTTGATTTGATGAAAATTTTGAAAAAAAATTGTTTTGGGTCATTCCAAAACACACAAAATTTCAACTCAGTTGCCGAACTTGAAAATAGAGTGTGTAAATAACCTAGTCATAGAATTTCTGGCTTTTCAGTTTGCTTTTTTTAAAACCTAGGAAATTACCTGCAAAGAATAAGAACATTATTAAGGATGCAAAAGTCAAGCAGTCAACAGTTAGGAAATGCCAGAATTAAGGTTGCCTGTGCAACCTTAATTTGGCCCCTTTTTGCATATGCATTCTGATAGTATTTAAATAACATGGTCACATGCTAATTTTTCCATACTACCTGGACCTGCCCTGGGGATGAGGCAGGATTGAGTAGTAAAGGAGACTTGTCTGTAAGGCCCCTGCTTCATTTGTTGCTGAAGTTGGAAGGTGTGTAGTGAATGTAGCAGGGGATTACAGGAAGAGAAGGGATGATGTCAAGGTTCCTTCCATTGAATTCTGCCCTGGATAATTGGTTTCTGTACTTGCCTGTGCCACAGTTCCAATCTGACACTGGGAAAGTCACTTAAACCAAACTTTTCACTGATTGCATCTTCCTCATTTTCTGGGTGACTGAGTGCATGCCCCGAGGCCTGATTTACAGAAGTGTTGCTCACTCATAGCCACAACTGAAGTCAATCAGAGCTGTGCTTTGAACATATAAAGTTCTAACTACTCTGATAAATTAGGTGCTAGGCACTCATATTGGGAATCCAAAAGAAGTGGATACTTTGACCTGAATTTCTCTGTGTCTGTTTCCCACCTGTGACATTAGGATAATAATATCTTGTGACAATAATTAATTAATATTTGTGAGCAGTCAGATACTATAGTAATGGGTATCATAGGCGCTCTGTCCATTGTCTGTAGCTAGTGAAATAATCAAATAAGAGACCAGAAGATGACAGGAACAAGGAATTCCCACTCAGATCCACTCCAGGCATCCCGCTCTACTCAAGGCACTCACGAAAAAATGGAATAGGGGCCTGCAAGCTAAGAAAACATTCCACAAAAGTTTTTTCTAGGGAGATTTTGGACTGTATCCATATGCAACACTGACATTCCCATTGCTCTGAATAGCCATAACTGCACATTATCCCGCCAAAATATCTTGCTCTCACAATCTAGTTTTCTCTTTATTTACTGAAATGGGTTCTACTTTCTTTGTTGTTGCCAAACGCAAATATACTATCATTTTCAATAATCTTGGGAGCGTCATCAGTTTGATAGCTGCTATGTGATCTGCGTTGCAGTTATGTTTGTGATAGTCCTCCCTCCTTACATGCTATCCTAAAAATAGAGATTTAGCAGGAATACTTTTGCCAGCAGCCCTCAGATGTGGATACTGAGTATTGGGGGAGCATGGTAACACAGGGCATTTTCTGTTGTGAGCCCTCATTTCTGAACCTAATTTTCTCTGTTGATCCAACAAAGTTTACTGTGATGGGGTATATCAATCCCACACTAGCCCAGCAAGGGTTGACCATTCACTGGTCACACCCTCTCACCCTTGCTTGGCATGCTCCAGCTGAAACCAGGATATAAAAGGAAGCAGCTCAGCTCAGTCTGGGCTGACTGAGGAAGAGAGCGGACACACGCTGCAGGCTCCAGCCAGGAAGCCACTTGAGTTCCAGACTGTGGAGGCTAAAGATGTCGAGTCTACTGAGGACTCGCAGTTAACCGTGGAGTCAGAGGGAGAAAGATGGCTGCTGCTCCCAGCAGAGCTGCCGGAACTGGAATCACAGGAAGTGGCCCAGGGAACACATTTGTGGAGGTTGGAACCTGAACTTGAAACCAGGACTTGGGTGCTGAAACAATTTGTATAGTGGGGATGCTGAGAGCCAGTGAACCAAACTCTAAAGCCCGTATATTATTGAAATCACTTCAAGCCAAGGAGTGTGGGAGCATCCCCAGCACCCCTAATTCCAGCACCTATCACCCAGGACTACCAATTCCATAGGGCCCAGGAGGTGGGACTCAATGGAATAGGGTGGATCCAGGTCTTCCTACCCGCTGCCACACCTGCTCCTGGGTATGGCAACTGCCCAAGGTACTAGGCACCATTGCCTGAGACTGTGAACATTGGACACTACTGCCTGACACCAACGACACTGGCTGCTAGGCCTCGCCACCCTGAGGACCAGGACAGCCTCATGGACTCCAGCTGCTAGGTAGGGTTGCCAGGAGTCTGTTTTTTGACTGGAAAGCCCAATCGAAAAGGGACCCTGGCAGCTCTGGTCAGCACCACTGAGCGGGCTGTTAAAAGACCAGTTGGCGGGGCTGGCAGGCTCCCTACCTGACTCCACGCAGCTCCCGGAAGTAGTGACATGTCCCTTGGCTCCTAGGTGAAGGGTTGGCCGGGGGGCTCTGTGTGCTGCCGCTGCCCCGAGCTCCACAGCTCCCATTGACTGGGAAATGAGGGTGGGGAAGAGTGAGCGACAGAGGGAGGGGAGATGGAGTGAGTGGATGGTGGGCCTCGGAGAAGGGGCAGGGCAGGAGTGTTTGGTTTTGTGTGATGGTAACTTTCTAATCACACAAAACTGAACACTCTTGCCCTGCTCCTGCCCCAAGGCCCCTCTCCTCCCGCTCACTCCATCCTCCCTCACACTCCCTCATTCACTCATTTTTACTGGGCTGGGGTAAGCAGTTAGGGTGCAGGAAGAAGTGAGGGCTCCGGCTGGGGGTGTGGGCTCCAGAATAGGGGTTCACGGTGCAGGAAGGGGCTCTAGGCTGGGATGGGGGGTTGGGGTGTGGTAGGGGATACCCTCTCTGGTCTGGGGCCAGAAATGAGGGGTTCAGGGTTCAGTAGGGAGATCCAGGCAGGGGATTGGGATGTGGGGGTGGTGAGGGCTCCAGCTGGGGGTGTGGGCTCTGGGGTGGGGTTGGAGATGAGGGGTTTGGGGTGCAGGACGGGGCTCAGGGCAGGGGGTTGGGGTGTGGGGGGTGCTGGGTGCAGGCTCTGGGAGGGAGTTTGGGTGTGGGAGGGGGCTCAGGGCAGGGGGTTGGGGTGTGGGAAGAGGTGTGGGGTGCAGGCTCTGGGAGGGGGCTCAGGGCTGGGGCAGGGGGTTAGGATGCAGGAGGGGGAGCAGGGAGTGGGCTCCGAGTGGTGCTCACCTCAGGCACCTCCCTGGAAGCAGTGACATGTTCCGAGGCAGAGATGCAGCCAGGCGGCTCTGAGTGCTGCCTCTGGCCGCAGGCACCACCTCCGCAGGTCCGACTGGCCAGAGTTCCCAGCCAATGGGAGCAGCAGGGACAGCGCACAGAGCCACCGCCCTCCCCCAGCCACGCCTCTGCCTCGGAACATGTCGCTGCTTCTGGGAGCCGTGTGGAGTCAGGTAGGGAGCCTGCCAGGGGGGCATGTGAACTGCTGGGTGGGGGAGGCTAGCCCCGAGCCTCACCACTTCCACCTGAGGCACCGCCCCTTCTGCCCCCCTCCCCAAAACCAGAGCCACTTCACCATGGCTGCTGGCCCTTGACCTAGGCTTCCTAGTGCCCATAGGCCCCCCTGCCCCGGACCGCTGGGAGAGAGAGCGCGTGGTGCCGCTGCAGCCTCCCCAGCTCTGGTGCGCCGGGAGGGAGAACATGCAGCGTCACCACAGCCCCGGGAAGGCAGATGGCGTGGCCCCAGCCCCTGGAGGGGGAGGATGGGTGGGGCCATGCCTGGCTGTTTGGAGCAGCCCAGCCTCCCCTACCTACTGCCCATGGAGACTGCTGACAGGAGCTGACATGGTCCCTTTTCAACCGGGTATTCTAGTTGAAATCTGGACACCTGGCAACCCTACCTACAATGGGGAGTATCAACCCTGCAACACTTATGTATGTTGATCTTCAGGGTCTGATGCATGGCTCACTTCTTTATGTGGAGGGAGATGGTTTGAATGTTTTTTCCTAAATTCTTTTGGAGCTGACACTTTTGTCAACTTTGTTACTGTTGTATCCTTGGGGCAGCCGGTGTAGGAAGCAATCACTTGAGGCCAGAGAGCAGGCAGCTAACCAAAACCTCCATTTTATTTACATATATACAGAGAGCACCTCAGCCGGTTGAAACCGGTTGAGCTAACCCATAATAAGCTAACTCAGTTGCCATAGCAACAAAACCATGACAACCAAATACACAACATATTCCTCCCCCCCTAATAAGAACATCCCCTAAATAAAACACACACTAGACTAGAGAAGGAGGGTAGACTGCCTCCATTCCCGGCTAAACCCTGGGGATTATTTTGCCCCATAACCGTGGGTTCGCCCTAGCTAAAGATCCAGCCGATGAGGAGGCCTTCTGTCTCTAGGTGGATTACGGCGAACTACTGGTGTTATTGCACCCGAAAGCACTAGGGGCTCAGGGTCCGCAGCACGAACAGGTGATGAGGTGGTATCAGCTCGTGCTGGGCAAAGGGGTATCTCAGCCGCCGGCAGTAATGGAGGAGAACAGTCAGAAACAGGTGACTCGTGATTCGATCCCTCACCAGAAGAGGTGAAGTCAGACCCCTCAACTGCAGATGGGTCCTGAGGACTGGCATGACCTGGCAACAGCTGATCTACATGTCGCCGCCAGGTAAGATTCTCTGCAGTCCGGACTGTGTAGGAAACAGGTCCTGTTTGAGTGATGACTGTGGCCGGAACCCATTTAGCTCTGGAAGTATAATTCCGAGCCAAAACTGGCTGTCCCGGGCTAAAGGTTTGGTCTTTTGCTCTGGGTGCCCGTCTGATGACTTGATATTGCTGCTGATGTTGCACAATTTGTCTGGGTTCAGAAGGTTTCAGCAGATCAAAGCAAGTGCGCAGCTGTCGTCCCATCATTAGAAAGGCCGGAGATGCGTGGGTCGTAGCATGAGGTGTGTTTCTGTAGGAAAGTAAAAAGACTTTTGACGCTTTTGAATGGAGTGTTGTCCCCTTGCTGATTTCAAAGCGTTTTTCATTGTCTGCACAAATCTTTCAGCTAATCCGTTGGTGGACGGATGATATGGTGCTGACGTGATGTGGTGTATCCCATTTGCTTTCATAAAGTTTTGAAACTCCTGAGAAACGAACTGCGGTCCGTTGTCGCTCACAAGTTGTTCTGGCAGACCAAAACGACTAAAGAGTCCTCATAGTTTTTGGATAGTACTCTCTGCAGAAGTGGACTGCATTATAGAGACTTCTGGCCATTTAGAATGGGCATCTATTGCCACCAAGAACATGCTTCCTTCAAGGGGGCCAGCAAAGTCAACGTGAATACGTTGCCACGGGTTTTCAGGCCAGTCCCATGGGTGTAGGGGTGCCCACTGGGGTGCATTCCTCACACCCTGACATGACATACAAGCTTTTGCCTTCTCTTCAATAGCGCTGTCCAGTCCAGGCCACCAAAAATAGCTTCGTGCAATTTCCTTCATGCGCACTATTCCACAGTGACCGGAATGTAGCTGTTCTAACATCTGTGATCTCAGTGGTGGTGGAATAATGACACGTCTCCCCCACAACAAACAACCAGATTGGACCGATAACTCCGTCCGCTTGGACATGTAGGGAACAAGGTCGGATGAGACCGGAGAGGTTTGTCGAGATGTTCCATGCATCACCAGGTCCATAACGTGGGACAATACTGGGTCAACGCGAGTTGCCTTCTTTATCTGAGTAGCAGTGATGGGTGTATTCTCTACCTGTTCAAAGTAGAGGATTTCCTTGTGGGCACTATCTTGGTGTTTGACCGGCAAAGGCAACCTTGAGAGGCCATCTGCATTGCCGTGTAGAGTGGATTTCCGATATTTGATTTCATATGTGTGTGCTGAAAGTAACAATGCCCAACGTTGCATACGACTAGCAGCTAATGGGGGAATGCCTGTGTAAGGTCCAAAAATTGATGTCAGAGGTCGATGGTCTGTGAGAAGAGTAAATTTTCGCCCAAACAAGTACTGATGAAACTTCCGAATTCCAAAAACAATTCCTAATGCCTCACGTTCGATTTGGGCGTAGTTAGTTTCTGCTTTGCTTAGAGTGCGTGAAGCAAAAGCAATAGGTCTCTCTTCTCCTGAAGGCATAATATGTGACACGACTGCTCCCACTCCATAAGGGGAGGCATCGCAGGCCAATTGCAGTGGTAAGGATGGATCAAAGTGCGTTAGAACTTCAGAATTTAGCAATGCATCCTTAGCTTTGTTAAACGCAACATCACAGGCTTCAGTCCACTTCCAGGCCTTGTTCTGCCCAAGGAGCTCATGAAGTGGTTTTAGCAGTGTGGCTAACTGTGAGATGAACTTTCCATAATAGTTCAGGAGTCCTAGGCCTGGTCTACACTAGGCGTTTAAATCGGTTTTAGGAGCGTAAAACCGATTTAATGCCAAAACCGTCCACACTAGGAGGCACCTTATATCGATTTTAATGGCTCTTTAAACCGGTTTCTGTACTCCTCCCTAACGAGAGGAGTAACGCTAGTATCGGTATTAACATATCGGATTAGGGTTAGTGTGGACGCTGATCAACGGTATTGGCCTCCGGGAGCTATCCCACAGTGCACCAGTGACCGCTCTGGACCGCAATCTGAACTCGGATGCAGTGGTCAGGTAAACAGGAAAAGCCCCGCGAACTTTTGAATATTTCCTGTTTGCCCAGCGTGGAGCTCCGATCAGCACGGGTGGCGATGCAGTCCGAAATCAAAATAAAAAAAAGAGCTCCCGCATGGACCATGCGGATGTGATCGCTGTAAGGGCAGGCAAATCCGTTCTATCCGTTCTATCAGCGCTCCGTTACAGAAGATGAAATTCAGAATCCTTTTTTTAAAAATCTCCAGACAGACGCCATAGCAGGGACTCAGCGCACTGCAGCGTGACAAGCGTAACGGAAAGCCAAAGAATCAAATGGATGCGCATGGACTGGAGGACTGAAGCTATCCCACAGTTCCTGCAGCCTCCTAAAATTATTTGCATTCTTGGCTGAGCTCCAAATGCTTCTAGGGTCAAACACAGTGCCCGCGGGTCAGGGCATAGCTTGGCAATCTACTCACCCACCCCCCACCCACCCCCAGAAGCGAAAGGTAAAACAATCCTCTGACTCTTTTACATGTCACCCTATCTTTACTGAATGCTGCAGATAGACGCGATAGTGCAGCACTCAACACCAACATCCTTGCTCCCCCCCCGCCATGGGCGGCTGATGGTACAAAAGGATGGAAATCCATCCTCATCATCAGCATAAGCTGATTGTACAAAATGATGGAAATCCATCCTCATCATCAGCCTCAGCTGATGGTACAAAAGGACTGGTAACCGTCCTCGTCATCAGCCTATTGGCCCTAATTTTTTCTGGTGGATGGATGGTGCAATATGGCTGGTAACCATCCTCATCATAGCAACAGGGGGCTGAGCTCCATCAGCCCCCACCCTTCATGTGTAAAGAAAAGATTCAGTTGCCCCTGGACTAGCAGTGGGATGCTGGGCTTCTCTCCTACACACTGCTTAATGTCCTGTCTGGACTATCATAGCAGCTGGAGGCTGCCTTCCACTCATTTCTCACTAACAAGTCAGTGTGTCTTATTCCTGCATTCTTTATTAATTCATCACACAAGTGGGGGGACAATGCTACGGTAGCCAAGAAAGGCTGGGGGAAGAACGGAATCAACAGGTGGGGTTGTTACAGGAGCACCCCCTGTGAATAGCATACAGATAATAATTTCTGCGGGCTCTGACACAGAGCAGGTGGTTCTCTAGCACACTTGCCTATATTAGGCAGCACTGATTCTATTTTTAGATACCAAAAAGGAGGGATTGACTCAGGGAGTCATTCCCAATTTTTGCTTTTGCGCCCCTGGCTGATCGGCATGGGGCACTTATGACAGCAGCCAATGGTACAAAACGATGGAAGGTGCAATATGGCTAGTAACCACTCTTGGCTTTTGCGCCCCTGGCTGATTGACCAGGGGCACTAGCAGCAAATGGTACAAAAGGACTGGTAGCCATGATCATCCTCAGTTCCAATTTATGGAAGGGTTTGGATGGTGCAATATGGCTAGTAACCATCTCTGCTGTCATGCAAAAGCAAAAGCATGCTTCTGTGTAGCGCTGCTGAATCGCCTCTGTGAGCGGCATCTAGTACACATACGGTGAGAGTCACAAACGGCAAAAAAAGCTCCATGATTGCCATGCTATGGCATCTGCCAGGGCAATCCAGGGGAAAAAGGCGCGAAATGCTTGTCTGCCGTTGCTTTCCCAGACGAAGGAGTGACTGACGACATTTACCCAGAACCACCCGCGACAATGATTTTTGCCCCATCAGGCACTGGGATCTCAACCCGGAAGTTCCAAGGGGCGGGGGAGGCTGCGGGAACTATGGGATAGCTAGGGAATAGCTACCCACAGTGCAACGCTCCAGAAATCGACGCTAGCCACGGACCATGGACGCACACCACCGATTTAATGTGCTTAGTATGGCCGCGCTCCACCCGATTTTATAAATTCTGTTTTACAAAACCAGTTTATGCAAATTCGGAATAATCCCGTAGTGTAGACGTACCCCTAGAAACGAGCGCAGCTGGCTTACATTTCGAGGTGGGGGAGCCTCCACAATAGCTTTAACTTTTGCAGGGGCCTTATGAAGACCTGCAGAATCAATGATATGTCCCAAATATTCAACAGAGGGCTTGAAGAATTCACACTTGTCTTTGCGAACTCGTAGGCCATACTCTTCCAGTCTTTGTAGGGTAGCCTCTAAATTCTTTAAGTGATCCTCTTCATTTCTTCCAGTGACCAGGATATCATCCAGATAGCACTGAACTCCTGACAAGCCACACAAGATCTGGTCCATAGCCCTCTGGAACAGGGCGGGAGCAGATGTTATTCCGAAGGGTAGACGACAGTATCGATAAAGCCCCTTATGAGTCACAATAGTCAACAGCTCTTGGGACTTTTCATCGACGTGCATCTGTAAATATGCTTGACTCAGATCAATCTTACTGAACTTTTGTCCCCCAGCCAGGCCTGCGAAGAGGTCATCGATGCGGGGAAGCGGGTATTGCTCTGCACACAACACTGGGTTGACAGTGACTTTAAAATCACCGCAAATCCGGAGAGAGCCATCTTTCTTCACGATTGGAACGATAGGAGTGGCCCATGAGCTATGGGTAACTGGTATTAGGACTCCATTGGTGACCAGGCGCTCCAGGTCTGCTTCAACTTTTGGCCTGATGGCATATGGCACAGTTCGGGCTTTCAGATATTTTGGTGGACTGCCAGGTTTAATGTTCAATGTCACAGTGATTCCCTTCATACTTCCCAAATCATCTCCAAAAACAGCAGCATGTTTCCTTAGTATAGGGGTTAGACTGGTTTCTTCTTTAGTCATCCGGTGCACTTCTGCCCAGTTCAGTTGAATTTTCCCAAGCCAAGACCTACCCATTAAGGCTGGGTAGTTACCTCTCACCACAAACAGTGGCAATTTAGCCACCTGTCCATTGAGCTCCACCTTAACATCAATAGTGCCCAGCATAGGCACAGCTTCTCCCGTATACGTCTTCAGAACAGTTTTTGTTGCCTTAAGCGGAAGATGCTGTAGCTTTTCTTTATACACAGTCTCGGAGATCAGTGAGACGGCTGCACCGGTGTCCAGTTCCATGCGTATACGTTTGCCATCCAATAACGGGGTTACCCAGTATTCATGTGAGCCCATTGCCAAAGACAAAACATGCAGTGGCACTTCCTCTTGCGATGAGGTGTCACCTTGATCATTCTGGGTCTGCTCTAGGGTATGCAGGGTTCCTCTTTTTGTCGGCCAGACCACAGGCCTCTTTTTCTTTTGTTTACAGGCACACTCAATGTGTCCCTTTTTGCCACAGTGTCGACACACCAGGTCCTTACACCAGCATTCTGATGCCTGGTGACCCGGCTTACCACAGCGGTAACATTCTTGACTCTGCACAGTTTTGTGGGTCGGTTCTTGTGACACTTTTTGCACCTTAGGGGGTGCACCGATGTATTGTGCCTCCCTTGTAGCCAGTTCCATGGAGACAGCAATATCAACAGCCTTCTGTAAGGTAAGCTGAGCCTCTGTCAGTAGGCGCTTCCGTATAGCTTCACTGTACAGGCCACACACTAACCTGTCACGCAGGGCATCATGTAACATTTCTTTAAATTCACAGTGTTCTGCTAGCTTTTTTAAAATGGCTACAAATTGTACAACTGTTTCATCTTCCTTTTGGTCTCTTTTGTGGAACCTATATCTTTCAGCAATTACCAGTGGTTTTGGGGAGAAATGAGACCCCAGGATTTCCACAATGTCACTGTAAGATTTAGTCTCAGGCTTAACAGGGTGTAGTAAGCTGCGTAGCAGAGAGTAGGTTTTAGCCCCTACAACAGTTAAGAATATTGGCACCTTCTTCGCTTCTGTAATGTCATTTGCAATACCAAAAAGCTCAAAACGCTCAATATACACATGCCACTGCTCTGTATTCTCATCAAAAGGCTCCAGGGGCCTGGTCAGAGTAGCCATGATTTTTAGTTTCACTTTCACAGTCAGTGCAACAAGCAGCTTTTTTGTTTGTTTGTTCTTTACCTTAACTTCTACTTCCTTCTGTTACTGGAGCAGCACCGGAGTCTCACCCTCGTCGCCAGTGTTGTATCCTTGGGGCAGCCGGTGTAGGAAGCAATCACTTGAGGCCAGAGAGCAGGCAGCTAACCAAAACCTCCATTTTATTTACATATATACAGAGAGCACCTCAGCCGTTTGAAACCGGTTGAGCTAACCCATAATAAGCTAACTCAGTTGCCATAGCAACAAAACCATGACAACCAAATACACAACAGTTACTAATTTATTTTTGGTTCCTGTTGGCTTAAATATGTTTGGAGGCTTCACTGGCTGTCTTTTTTTTTAATGGGTTTTATTTATTTTAAATGTTTTTTGTTAAAATAGGAATTAGAATATGGTATCATTAGGGAAGGAATGCACATGATCCTTCAGTAACTCCAATTAGGTGCAGGAAATGTGACATGTTAAAATCTGAATTTACTGCTATTGGCACTGAAGCTTCTGTTTCAGACCCTGAACCAAAAAATCAGTTATTCACTCAGCTCTAATGGAGAGCCTGTGAGAGGAGACTAAAAGAACTTGACTTGTTTAGCCTAGCAAAACCAAGGATGAGAGGGGAAGGGTTATGACCGATCTCCGTAAATACATAAGGGGGCGAACACCAGAGAGGGCCAATAACTATTTAAGATAAAGGACAATGTTTGCACAAGAAAGAGTGGTTATAAACTGGCCATGAATAAATTTAGACAAAATCAGAGGAAAGTTTCTAACCACAGTCCTCCCAGCCCCAGAGCACTGGGAGGGAGAGCGCCTCTTAGAAGGAGTAGTGGGAGCAAGAAACTGAACTAATTTTAAGATGGATCTTGATACATTTATGAATGCAATTATATGACAGGGTTGCCTGTGATAGCAGAGGAATCATAGAATATCAGGGTTGGAAGGGACTTCAGGAATGGACTCAGTAAGCCACAAGGTCCTCTCCAGGCCTGTGTCCCTATGATTTTAAAATGCTTGTAGCGATGCGAGGACTCACTCCTGTGGTGCCTCCTGCTGGTTGTCTCTGGGAATTAGCTCGTCCAGCCTCCGGAGCGCCCTCTGCAGGCTGGTGTCCCGCTGCCGCTTGGCCCCCATGTCCCTCCCGGTCCCAGTGCCCTGTTATCTGGGGTGCTGCCCCTTGGCAGTAATCCCTTTGTCTCAGGGTCTCCCCTCCCTGGGGAGCCCCCACCCACTATCCCCACCTTGTCTCAGTATAAGGCTACTGCCATTCATTGTCTAGCCCCCGCACTCTGGGGCAGACTGCAGTATCAGCCTACTCATCACCCGCAAGGTTGGGTTTGGACCTGCTGCCTTTGCCTACCCCTGGGCTGCCCTCTGCAACCCCCAGTACCCATTGGCCTTCTGCTAGGCTGCAACCTGGGGCTCTCCAGGCTGGAGCTCCCCAGCTTCTCTGCCTTTCCTCAGCCCTGCTCCATTCAGGTACTCTGCTCAGGTCCCTGCAGCCAGGTCCATCTCCCTGGGGAGGGGAGCAAGTTGGGGGCATGCAGGGCTACTGCGGGCCTCTCCTCAGGCCCTGGAGCTGCTGCCGGTGGGGAGAAGCACCTCTTTTCCAGAGCTGTTGCTGGTGGGGAAAGGACTCGGGGGAGTCCTCTGGCCCCAGCTCCAGGGCAGCCTGCATCCCAAACTCCTCATTCCCAGTCCCACCCCAGAGCCCACAAATTCAGCTGGAGCTCTCACCCCCGCACCGCACCCAACCCTCTGCCCCAGCCCTGAGCTCCTGCCCACACTCTGAACCCCTTGGCCCCACCCCACCACACATCATCTCCATATTGGTTAACATAGCAAAATTCATTCCGCACATGGATATAAAAAAATTAGAGGGAACATTGCTTATAATGTTCCTTTGACTTGCCTGCACTCTGCCAAGTAGCCAATTTCTCCAGAGATTGATCTAGCATGTAGAACCCCACATTTCTGAGCAGCTAGATAGACTCATAAACTTTCAGGCCAGAATGGACCATTGTGATCATCTAGTCTGACCTCCTGCACACTACAGGCCACAGAATCTTATCCACCCACTCCTGTAATAGATCCATAACCTCTGGTTGAGTTATTAAAGTCCTCAAATCATGATTTAAAGACTTCAAGTTACTGAGAATCCACCATTTACTTTAGTTTAAACCAGCAAGTGACCCATGCCCCGCTGCAGAGGAAGGCAAAAAAAACAACAGCCCCAGGGTCTATATGACCCAGGGAGAAATTCCTTCTCAACTCCAAATATGGTGATTAGTTGACCCCTGACCATGTCAGCAAGACCCAACAGCCAAACACCTGGGAAAGCCCTATCACAGGAGTAGGCAACCTATGGCACGTGTGCCAAAGGCGGCACGCAAGCTGATTTTCAGTGTCACTCACACTGCCCAGGTCCTGGCCACCGGTCCAGGGGGCTCTGCATTTTAATTTAATTTTAAATGAAGCTTCTTAAACATTTTAAAAACCTTATTTACTTTACATACAACAATAGTTTAGTTATATATCATAGACGTATAGAAAGAGACCTTCTAAAAATGTTTAAATGTATTACTGGCATGTGAAACCTTAAATTAGCATGAATAAATGAAGACTCGGCACACCACTTCTGAAAGGTTGCCGACCCCTGCCCTATCATGTCATTGTAGGCAATCTCTTCACCATACCATCCCCTCCATAAACTTATCAAGCTCAAAGTGACACCATTTTAAAAAAATACCTCAAAAATGTTTCCTCCTTTTCCCCCCAAATAAGGAATTCCCTTCCTCCCTTCTCCCTGCACCTTCTACAAAAATTATACTGGCCCAAGGTTGAGTATGGGCAATATTCAGTCCTTCTCCAGTTGTAAGTTTATTGTGTGACCATGCAGCATGCTACAAACAGGAGTTTTATTCTATTCAAAAGAAGCTTTCCACTTGCTTCTAGCTCTGTCAGATCCTGAAATATTACACTTTAAAGTTATGGCCTTTGTATGTCTAGAAAAGCTACTTTTAGATATTTAAAATTTATTAGTTTTAATTTTCTATTCCCTGCAAGTATGTCCAGTTAAACTTGCCAGGCACTGAGGTTGTACAGACGGATATGAAAAATATATATTTTAAAACATCTTTAAAAAATTGTATATTTTTTTCTGTAAAAATATGGGACGTACATAAATCAGGGTGGTGCAGTTATAAAGGTTTTATCAACATGTGTTTGGGATGACGTGTATCAGCCTCTCATAGAGTCACCATGTGTGAGTGATGTGGCCCACCCAAAATCATGTCCCAAAACACTTTGTGCCATTCTACATTATCATGTATATTCTTTGTTGTGTGTGTGTCTGTGCACACAAATGAGCTGATAGTAGTCCACCTTTCAGACAGAGGTGGCTCTATCCTTGTTAGCTGCTGCAGTGCCTTTGACAATTGTGTTGGCTGAGATCTAACAAACATAACTGATTACCTCAGCTAATCTTTCTGTCTCCAGATTGGAGGCTTCATATCCAGCATGAACATAGAAATAATCTAGTTTAAGTATCTTGTTAGACTGGTAACCTTGTGGTGAGGTATGACAAGGTGAAATTTCACATTTTGTTACTTTTCCCTTGTAGTTGGTGGCTCCTAATGTGTATCAAATTTCTAGATTCTAGCTCAATGGGAAAATGAAAGGTAGTAGTGTCGTTGTGCCATTACAAGAATCTATTAAATTACATTTCTCTGATTCTGTTGATATCTTGGGTTGGAAGGGACCTCGAGAGTCAACTACTTCAGCCTCCGGCGCTGAGGAAGAACCAAGTGTGCCTAGAGTCTAGACCATCCTTGACAGGTGTTTGTTTAACATGTTCTTAAAAACCTCCAGTGACAGGGATTTCAGAACCTCCCTTGGAAGCCTATTCTAGTGCTTATAATTGTAAGGCTTTTCCTAATATCTAACTTAAAATTCCCTTGCTGCAGATTAAGCCTATTGCTTCTTATCCTACCTTCAGTGGACATGGAGAACAATTGGTCATCATCCTCTGTATAACAGCCCTTAACATATTTGAAGTCTATCAGGTCCCTGCTCAGTCTTCTTTTCTTAAGACTATAATATGCCCAGTTATTTTTTTTTATCCTTTCCTTACAGGTCAAGTTTTCTAAATCTTTTATAATTTTTGTAGCTCTCCTCTGGACTCTCTCCAGGTTGTCCACATCTTTCTTAAAGTGTGATGCCCAGAACTGGACAGTACTCCAGCTGAGGCCTCTCCAGTGCTAAATAGGAGCAGGATAATTACCTCCCATGTCTCACATACAACACTGCTGTTAATACACCCCAGAATTATATTAGCCTTTTTCACAACTGCATTACATTTTTGACTTCTAGTCAATTTGTAATCCACTGTAACTCCCAGATCCTCTTCAGCAGTACTACTGACTAGCCAGTTATTGCCAATTTTGGATTTGTGCATTTGATTATTCCACCTAAGTGTAGTACTTTCCATTTGTTTTTACTGAATTTTACCTTGTTGATTTCAGACCCAATTCTCCAACTTGTTAAGTACTGTGTAGTGAGGCAGAGTGGGGTATTAGTGAGTGCTGCCAACCAAGTGTGGGGGCTGCAGCTCAGTTGAGGCCAGACCAGGGAAGGTGGCAGAAAGCCATCCCAGGGAGCTGAGCCCTCAACAGAGCCCGTGACTGGCAGTGTGGAGAAAAGGCAACCCACTGCCCCAGGAGACAGAAGATCCTGGGGAGAGACCAGAGGAAGGCCTGCCTGAGGCCTGGTCTACACTAAGAAGGGGGTTCGAATTAGGGTACGCAAATTCAGCTACGTGAATAGCGTAGCTGAATTCGAAGTACCCTAATTCGAACAACTCACCCGTCCAGACGCGGCGGGGTCGAACTCCGCGGCTCCCCCGTCGACTCCGCCAACTCCTTCTGCCGAGGTGGAGTACCGGAGTCGACCGCGGCGCTTCCGGAGTTCGAACTATCGCGTCTAGATCAGACACGATAGTTCGAACTCCAAAAAGTCGAACTCTCCGCGTCGAACCGGCAGGTAAGTGTAGACGTACCCTGAGACTGAGCGCCAGATCCCAGCAGTGACGGAGCAATGACAGCAGGAACTGGTAGGAAGGAAGTAGCTCAGCAAAACCAGATTTTGGTCCAGTTGTGCTGTTGGGACGTGAGGCAGCAACCACGTTTTCCCCGCCAGCCCAGTGGTGTGATCACTTGCCACTGCTAGGGCCCTGGGCTGAGACCTGGTGGAGCAGAGTAGACCCAGGTCCTCCTAACCCTAGCCGCATGCTAGGGCTGGCAGCACACTAACGTTTAGGCCGGTAGGCCAGCGACATTGACTGTCTAATTGTTGCTGTCCACCCCAGCCAGGAGGCAGAGGGCCATAGAGGGGTGAAGTGCTGTGCCTGCACCTGGAGGGCTGGAGCCCTAGTGTCTGCTGTGTACCCTAGCCAGGAGCCCGGGGAAACAAGCTGACTGGTGGTGTGTCAATTTCTCTTTTTTGGAGACCTGAACTGATATCTGGGTGATTGTGTGGCTGCAAGGTAGAATGGCTGATGGACATAACTCCCTGATGCTGCCAAGAGAGGGCACCCTAACCCCAAGAGGGAGGGCAATTTCAGTCATTTGGAATTCTAATCCTGTCCTCCAAAGTTCTTGCAACCCTTCCCAGCTTGGTGTCATCTATAAATTTTTATAAGCACTCTCTCCACTCCATTATCCAAGTCACTAATGAAAATATTGGATAGTAACAGACCCAGGACTGACCTCTGTGGGACCCCACCAGATACATTTTCCCAGTTTTACAGTAGACCATTGATAACCTCCTTACCTGAGGAGGTTGTGAAGGCTAGGACTATAACAATGTTTAAAAGGGGACTGGATAAATTCATGGTGGCTAAGTCCATAAATGGCTATTAGCCAGGATGGGTAAGAATGGTGGTCCCTAGCCTCTGTTCGTCAGAGGATGGAGATGGATGGCAGGAGAGAGATCACTTGATCATTGCCTGTTAGGTTCACTCCCTCAGGGGCACCTGGCATTGGCCACTGTCGGTAGACAGATACTGGGCTAGATGGACCTTTGGTCTGACCCGGTACGGCCTTTCTTATGTTCTTATGTTAACTACTCTTTGAGTACAGTCTTTCAACTAGTTGTGCACCCACCTTATAGTAATTCCATCTAGACCACATTTCCCTAGTTTGCTTATGAGACTGTCATGTAGGACACTGTCAAAACACTTACTAAAATCAAGAGAGATCATGTTTACAGCTTCCCCATCATCCACTAGGCCAGTAACACTGTCAAAGAAGGAAATTAGGTTGGTCTGGCATTATTTGTTTGTTCTTGACAAATCAATGATGGCTATTCCTTATAACCCTATTATCCTCTAGATGCTCTTGAACTGATTGTTTGTTTAATTTGCTCCAGTGTCTTTCTAAGTATTGAAGCTAGGCTGACCAGTCTATAATTCCCTGGATCCTCTTAGTTCTCCCTTTTAAAAATAGATGCTATGTTTACCCTTCTCCAGTCCTCTGGGACCTCACCCAGGGCCGCCCAGAGGATTCCGGGGGCCTGGGGTCTTCGGTGGGGGGGGGGGGCCTTCCGTTCCGGGACCTGCCGTCGAAGTGCCCCGAAGACCCGCAGCGGGGCCCCCCCCCGCCGCCAAATTACCGCCGAAGCGGGACCCGCCACCGAAGTGCAGCCCGGTCTTCGGCGGTAATTCGGCGGCGGGGGGCCCCCACCGCGGGTCTTCGGGGCACTTCGGCGGCGGGTCCCGGAACGGAAGGGCCCCCCGCCGCTGAATTACCGCCGAAGACCGAGCTGAACTTCGGCGGCGGGTCCGGCTTCGGCTGTAATTCGCCGGCGGGGGGTCCTTCCGCCCCAGAGCGGAAGGACCCCCCGCCAGCGAAGACCGGGAGCGGAAGAAGCTCCTGGGCCTGGCCCCGCAAGAGTTTTCCAGGCCCCTTGGAGTGAGTGAAGGACCCCGCTCCAGGGGCCCTGAAAAACTCTTGTGGGGGCCCCTGTGGGGCCCGGGGCCTGTGGCAAATTGCCCCTCTTGCCCCCCCCCCGGGCGGCCCTGACCTCAACTGTCCTCCAGGAGTTCTCAAAGATAATAGCTAACTATTCCGATATTGCTTCAGCTAGTTCCTTAAGAACCCTATGATGAATTTCATTAGGCCCTGCTGACTTGAATACATCTAAATATTCATTAACCAATTCTTTCCCTGTTTTGCGTTGTGTTCCTTCCCCCTTGATGTTACTATTAATTCTGTTAAGTATCTGATCAGCATCTTATTAGCTGATGATAAAGGAAAGATGCAAACTAGATGGCACCCATCTTCAAATAACTGCTCTATCTGCTGGTCTACTTATGGGATGCTCATGTAGAGGCTGATATTTGAAAAGATTGTGTGAACGGGAACCCAGATGGAGGTAGCATCAGGCAATGTTGTTTGATCAGTACCACAACTATCTCCAGCTGAAGAGCTGTGCTAGTGTCCACAACAGCCAACTATGGGGAGGAGAGAAGCACCTGATGCTTTTGTTTAGTACAGCTCCCTCTGGTACCATGGCAGTGGGCACCATAGAGACCAGGAAGCGGTACCAGAAGGAGCTGAGCTCTATAGTGTCCAGGGGAAAGCCAAAAGAGTGGGCAGTATGGGGCTTATAGCAAAAGGGCCTGAAGTTCTACACCTTGCAAGGCTAGAGATTGAGAGGAAGCAAAGAGTGCTTGGCAGGGACTGTGGGTAGGAGAGTACTGAGGAGAGGCTGGGGAGAACTAGGTGGAGCCAGTAAGCACTCAGGAAGAATTATAGGTAGACAAGAGCTTGAGAAGGGTGTAGAATGGGGTAGCTGAGGAGGTTAGTGATCTGAATGGGAGGGCCAGATGGCAAAACCTTGGTCCTTCTGTGAGGACTGCTCTTGTTTTGTGAGCCTCTTCTAGTTCAGTAATGGTAACTCATGTTTCTCTGTAGTCTCCCTCCTCTGTGTGCTAAGTACACAGGAATAGAAGAGACCCCCTGTGTAACACTAAAAATATGTGAGGAAACTTGAAACATCGTAGGATTTATTTAATTTAATGTTTCTGAAAGTCAGCGTGACCCAAGAACCCCTGAATGCCAACTGGCAAAGGGGTTACAGGAATATCCTGATTCTGATATGTACATTCAAATTCACCAAAGAACATCACATGGGCTCTTAAATGAAAGCCAATGTCACACTGGACCTTAATAGTCTTGTGAAATTTATGTATGGATACTATGTAAGGAGTTATGTATGTAAACTGAAAATATGTTTTAAAGTCTGTATCAAGGTAGAGTCACCAGCAAAGATGAAAAATAGGTGGGAAGAAATGTGTAGCTCTGTGTCAGGATGTAAATTAAGCATTGTAAACTAACAAAATAGAGGCCTAGTTACATACAAAGTCAACAAGAAAGGAGCACACAGGAAAAAACAAGCTAGAGGGGTGGAGGGAGGTATTCTGGTTGTGTACAAAGACAATAAACTTCGGGGGTATATCTAAGAGGGAAATAACACACCCCCTCATCCTGCACTTACAGAATAAATGAACAGCATGTTTTATTCATGAAAACAGGATCTCAGCCAACGTTGCTTGAAAATGCTGCAGAGAACTTTGGGTTAGTTAAGCTTTTTCAGACAGGAGCTTAACCTGCTAGTTTAGTGTTTAGAAAGCATGTGCATGTTATGGTTTGGCTTTGTATGTAACCATTTGTTTCCAATATTCTTAAGCCTGGTCTACACTAGGCGTTTAAACCGGTTTTAGGAGCGTAAAACCGATTTAACGCCACAACCGTCCACACTAGGAGGCACCTTATATCGATTTTAATGGCTCTTTAAACCGGTTTCTGTACTCCTCCCTAACGAGAGGAGTAACGCTAGTATCGGTATTAACATATCGGATTAGGGTTAGTGTGGACGCTGATCGACGGTATTGGCCTCCGGGAGCTATTGACCGCTCTGGACCGCAATCTGAACTCGGATGCAGTGGTCAGGTAGACAGGAAAAGCCCCGCGAACTTTTGAATATTTCCTGTTTGCCCAGCGTGGAGCTCCGATCAGCACGGGTGGCGATGCAGTCCGAAATCAAAATAAAAAAAGAGCTCCAGCACGGACCATGCGGATGTGATCGCTGTAAGGGCAGGCAAATCCGTTCTATCAGCGCTCCGTTACAGAAGATGAAATTCAGAATCCTTTTTTAAAAATCTCCAGACAGACGCCATAGCAGGGACTCAGCGCACTGCAGCGTGACAAGCGTAACGGAAAGCCAAAGAATCAAATGGACGCTCATGGACTGGAGGACTGAAGCTATCCCACAGTTCCTGCAGCCTCCGAAAAGTATTTGCATTCTTGGCTGAGCTCCAAATGCTTCTAGGGTCAAAAACAGTGTCCGCGATGGGTCAGGGCATAGCTTGGCAATCTACTCACCCCCCCCCACCCCCAGAAGCGAAAGGGAAAACAATCCTCTGACTCTTTTACATGTCACCCTATCTTTACTGAATGCTGCAGATAGACACGATGCTGCAGCCGTCAACACCAACATCCTCACTCCCCCCCTGCCATGGGTGGCTGATGGTACAAAAGGACTGGTAACCGTCCTCGTCATCAGCCTATTGGCACATGGGGCAGTAACCATGCTGACTAGCATCCGTCAGGTCGATCAAGGGCGCCTGGCCCTAATTTTTTCTGGTGGATGGTGCAATATGGCTGGTAACCATCGTCATCATAGCAACAGGGGGCTGAGCTCCATCAGCCCCCACCCTTCATGTGTAAAGAAAAGATTCAGTTGCCCCTGGACTAGCAGAGGGATGCTGGGCTTCTCTCCTACACACTGCTTAATGTCCTGTCTGGACTATCATAGCAGCTGGAGGCTGCCTTCCACTCATTTCTCACTAACAAGTCACCATGTCTTATTCCTGCATTCTTTATTACTTCATCACACAAGTGGGGGGACAATGCTACGGTAGCCCAGAAAGGCTGGGGGAAGAACGGAATCAACAGGTGGGGTTGTTACAGGAGCACCCCCTGTGAATAGCATACAGATCATAATTTCTGCAGGATCTGACACAGAGCAGCTGTGCTCTCTGGTTCTATGATACAGTGGTTCTCTAGTACACTTGCCTATATTCTAGGCAGGACTGATTCTATTTTTAGATACCAAAAAGGAGGGATTGACTCAGGGAGTCATTCCCAATTTTGGCTTTTGCGCCCCTGGCTAAGAGCAGCCAGGGGCACTTATGACAGCAGCAAATGGTACAAAAGGACTGGTAGCCATGATCATCTTAGTTCCAATTTATGGAAGGGTTGGATGGTGCAATATGGCTAGTAACCATCTCTGCTGTCATGCAAAAGCAAAAGCATGCTTCTGTGTAGCGCTGCTGAATCGCCTCTGTGAGCGGCATCTAGTACACATACGGTGAGAGTCACAAAAGGCAAAACAAGCTCCATGATTGCCATGCTATGGCATCTGCCAGGGCAATCCAGGGGAAAAAGGCGCGAAATGCTTGTCTGCCGTTGCTTTCCCAGAGGAAGGAGTGACTAACGACATTTACCCAGAACCACCCGCGACAATGATTTTTGCCCCATCAGGCACTGGGATCTCAACCCGGAAGTTCCAAGGGGCGGGGGAGGCTGCGGGAACTATGGGATAGCTAGGGAATAGCTACCCACAGTGCAACGCTCCAGAAGCCGACGCTAGCCTCGGACCGCGGACGCACACCACCGAATTAATGTGCTTAGTGTGGCCGCGCGCAATCGATTTTATAAAATCTGTTTTACAAAACCGGTTTATGCAAATTCGGAATAGTCCCGTAGTGTAGACGTACCCTTAGTCACTATCACTTGAATCTTTGACAATAAACTTACTCTGGTTTTCACTATAAATATCTCAGGGCTGTGGAGTTAAGTACAGTGCTGATCCTGATTTGAATCTTACAAGCTGGTGTGCATACTGTTCCTTTGGGGCAGAAGGCCTGGTATATCTGTGAGTAGCCAGTGTCGGGGCTGCATATCACAGGGGAATGCTTCAAAGGGACTGGGGTGCACCTATTAAATTGCAAGGCAAAGGGCTGGCATAGTCCAGAGGCATGTTTGAGTGGCTAAGAGACTGGTGATGTTAGGGAACTGATACCCAGCTAAGCACAAGCAAGACTCCGTCATGCTGGAGGTAGCAAGTAACAAGGTGACTCACAGTTCTGGGTACCCCGAAAACCATCACTGTCAGTGTTTGTGGTCAATAAACCACTCATTATTTTAATTAATTTATTAAGCATTATTGTAGCACAATTTGCTATGCTTTGAATGAGATACAATACCAAGGTCTTTGCTACTTGTGGTTATTAAGAATCCCAGAACAGGGTGTTAAGGCCAAGGTCCTGTCCAAATCAAGATCAGATAAATAGGTTATTCCTACTGTACCTGTAGCAAATTCCCCCCTGTGATTCCAACTGGCTATAGGATTTCTGCTCATGCCCTGTTCTGAATAATTTCTGCTCATGCCCTGTCCTGTTGCTGTGTGCTGTGAAATAGCTGCCATGGTTGTAAATTCCACACACATTCCTTGATAAATCTGCAGACTTTGGTTATTTTAATCCTTGGGTTTAAAAAAAAAACAACCCTTGTGCCTGCCCAGCCTCAGTGCTGGCACAGATGCTGCAGTATTGATGTCACTGTTCAAAGTAACAAGAAAGCAGCCCAGCTGCTGCAGCTGCCACCAGCAACCTGGTGCTGCATCCCCCGAGACACCATATGGGGCTATGTAACTGCTCCAGTGGGAAGCATCCCTACTATCCAGGCCCATAGCCTCCTTCTCTCAGATAAACCTTAGCTGACAGGCACCAACTTTTTCTTTTCTGTAAGATATTAGGTGTGAGATGTTCTACACTTTCTTAGACTGTACATAACATTTTAGGCTTCTTAGCTAGCTCTTTTCCAAGGTAAAATGGTAAGAATTGTGATGTTTGGAGAGAAGTGATATCCCCAGATTCCTGTAGTTATTCCAAAGTTAATATTTCCAGTGGTGCTCTTGTAAATTACAGCTGTTTTTATGGAAGGGAAGCTAAGGACAGGGTCTCAGTTTAGGAGCTTAAACTCGGGTCTTATTCTCTGTGCCAAATCTCTCTGCCCAATTGCAGTAGATATGATCCTTCCTCAGCACCATCACACTGCCTGCTTTCTGTAGACACATGACTTGTAACCTGTACTGACCTGTCAGGCTCTGCGAGCCCCAGCATATTAAATTTGGTTCACAGGAAGCAGCTCATTGTTCTTGACTCCAGAGTTAGGACCATAATTTGCATGCTTTATAGTTGCATAACTGGCAGTGTCAGGACGTCAGAGGCTGACAGCCAGGATTATGCCAGTGGGAGAGGAAAAGGAAGGCAGATGGGTTTAACACTCCAGCATACTGCAGCTGTCTGATTTCAAGTGCTCAGTTTAATACCAAAGAACACCCAGTGCCAGCCAGGACAATTTACTTTATTTAAATATGATTTGACTGATTTATTTGTTAGGCATTAAAACTCTATTGGAGTCCTTGTCCTAGGTAAAGTTGTTGGAAAGAATCTTTCTTTGATACTCATTTGCCCATAAGTGGCACCACACAACCCAGTGTAATGCATCTGGTATTTAAGTCTCAGGGCTTGATTCTTGACAATGTAGGTTTGGACTCAGTATCGTGCATATAAACACAATGTAAAAGCACAGAGTGCAGGAGACATGATCCTGTATTTGAGAGTGTCCTGCACTGCAACCACCCCTTCTTCCTGCCAAGCAGCAGAACTGAGGCAAAAGAGGAGTATGCACAGCTAAGCTCCTCATCTGCATGCTAAGGATCTCACTTAAGTCTACACAGGCACGTAAGGGAGTGAACTCAGAGTGAAGGTTTCACTCTCTATGGAGGACTTGCACCTATTCTTCAGCCTTGTGCCCACACATAGTGTCTGCTCACACTATCATGGAGTCTGTCAACCTTCACCTCTCTGTAGTGCTCTGAAGAAAGATTTGCAGGATCAAAACCTTTGTTACCTCCATAGGTGAGGGATTTAGGGCAAATAGGAGTACCTTAGTACAAAACTCTATTACCAGCTCTTGATGATACCATGTTGTACCTCGAAAGAAAACTGAAGAAGCTGGAAAGCTATTTTTTTTTAAGCGTTGCAAAGACAAAATGAATGCCACTCGAAAGGAGCTCTCCCCTTCTTCCTTTCCATCTTCCTCACTCCCTTCTTCTTTCTCTCCACCCCTCCTGTCCTTCACTCTTTGCCTCCAAACTCATGCTGATAAAGTTTTGGCATAAAAGTTTTAGGTGCTAGATGAGTATAATTTTTAAAGATGAAAACAGCATTGCAGTTTAAGTTGAGATGAGATGAACTGGTGGATATAATTTTGCTCAGTCCCTTTCCGAAACAGTATTCTCTCTGCCTGGTAGCTCTGACATTGCTTCCCTGTTGTTCAGTTTAGGCAATCCTCACCACCCTCTTGCTTTCCTCCTTACCTTTGTGTCCATTGTTCTTCCAACTTTTTCACTTCAGATTTTACTGATACTGAGGGTCCCTTGCGAGATAATACATCCAGATTCAGAGGTTTGCTTCTGCTGTCTCCATTTTTGAGTGAAGCTATGACAGAAAAGAGGGACAATCTTTACATGTACTCCAGGTATCAACTGGTTTGCATTGAAAGAGGTGGGAGAATGGGCTGCATTTTGATTCCTAAGGCTCAACTTTTCAAACAAGCAGGCTTGAGGTCCATGTGCATACACTTGCCTGCAGATGATAATGCTTTACCCCAACTGCGTATGCACTCGAATGAGAAAATGAATGTAGACATACAAATGCATTTTTGTGTATGTAAGTGGGCGTCTAACCACTGAAAACTTTGCCCCCAGCAGCCAGTGACTTTCATCTCCACTATTTAGGGAGACAGGGTTAACTGTGCACTTCTAGGGTGTGCTGGTTTCTGTTTTGCCATGCCAGGACCTCAGTACCTCTCTCCTTCCAGGCACAAAATAGAAGAGTTCAGTTTACTGAAAGATAAATGAAGTAAACTTTCAGTAGGACGAGCAGCTTTACCTTTAATTGCTCCTCCTCTTTCCCTCAAAGGAGCCGGAATGGCTTTTCCAGGGAACGAAAGCTGCGGTAGAAATCCCAATCAAGTTCATGGCTCACCATGGCAATCAGAGAAAGGGAAAGGTGCATCTCACTTTTGGGGGCTGGATATTTTCTATTAGATTTACTTTGCATTAAATCCTAATCCTGCTCCCACTTTAAATCAGTAGCAAAACTCTCACTCTTCAGTGAGTGCAGGTCCGGGCCCTAAATGAAGCATGTTTCAGAGATGCCCTCCTGGTTGATGCCACTGGGTCTCCATAAGGAATGGCTGAAGTCCAAGGTTTTGCTAACCTGTGGCACAGTTTCTGGGGGTTCACAAAACTAGCTTGAGTTCTCATGCCTTTCTTTCCTCTCCTTTAAATGCTCTTCCCCTGCCAGAGGAGCTTGGTTACAAAATCCAACCTCTTTTGCTAGCTAAAGGAAAACTTATGTTGTCTCTTAGGATCACCCCCAAAACTAGGCCATTGTCTATGCTGGGTTTAGTTTTCTTTGTTTGTTTTTCTCTCACTCCCATTCTCTGCTCTCACTTCTTGCTTTCAAACTGGATTTTTCTTCCTGTTCTGTATTCCATCCTACTTTTTTCACTAGATTTCTCTTACTTTCTCTTCTTCTTTGTTTCAGAGTCTTTCCTTAGTGGAATGTGAACAGATTAACATTTGAGTCAAACTTTTGGACTTTGTGCTATTCAAGTGGGTTTGAAGTTAAGATAAAAGAGCTCACCCATTCCTTGTTTCCAGGTACTTCAGCAAATGCTGTGAGAAGAGGTTCCTGTTATGAGACAGGCTTGTGTCAAAGCATACGCTGCCCAGTTGCTGTGAGAGAATGGCATCCGTCTTGGTGAAGGAGAAGTAGGAGAGCTGCTTATGTCATCCCAATTGACTGGAGAAACTATAGCTCAGGGCTGGGCTTGCTACAGTGATGCAGGGGAGAGAAGTATTGCTCCTAGCAAATCCTGCTGCATTGCCTGGTGAAGAGAGACATTGCTCTGAATGACCCTGTTGAACTATTGCTGCAGGCGTGCAGGAGAAAAGCCCCGTTCTGAGCGGCTCCTACTGCAGCGATGGAATGACACAGTGGGCATGCAGAGAAGCAGTACTCCAAGCAGGTAAGACTGCACTTATGCTGTAGTGGGCACGTAATACAGCAGCATTGCTCTGAGCTCGTCCTTCTGCAGTGGTGCTGTGGTGAAACAGAAGAGATGCCACTCTATACACTGGTCCGGCGCAATGATGTTATGGGTCTGCAGGAGCAATGCCCCCCTCTGAGCTGGTTCTGCTGCAGTGACGTGGTGGTGGGTAAGCAGGAGATGCAGAGAGAGCCACTCTGAGCTCGTTCTGCTGCTGTACTGACAGGGTGGATGTGAGGTCTGCGTTGGATACAGACAGTCTGTCCAGGAACCTCATTGAGAACAGTAGCAGAATATTAAGCAGCAGCTCCTTGCTCTTGTGCTGTCTGCTCATAAGCTGACTTGGAGAAGGGAAGGAACTTTCCTTGGACACATTCTGTGCAGGGCAGAATGAGCCCTTTTGCTGAGTCAGGTGGGCCCCTTGGCTGGGAAAGCCGAAGATGCCCACTTTCTGGAAAGAATACCCCAGGCCTCTGTTTGGGGTGTGGCAAAGTACCTACTTCTCCTCAGCAGGCTCAGTCCTTTTTAGCCTTGGAGACACCGGCTTGGGCAAAGCAAATCCTTCCCAGTAGCACAGGGTCTGGCTGATCCTTCCCTCAGTCAGTCCCTTGTGCTGGTTTTCTCCCCTTCTGGGGACAGAGTGCAGCCTTCCTTGCTGGAAGGGTTCAGAGCCTTGCTGCACCTAACTTGCTGGCAGCTTCTCTGCTTCTCTCACTCTCCCTCCTGCTTCCACACCAGGGAGGGTTTAAAAAGGTCTCCAGTAGTTGGGGGCCAGCTGAACCTAATTAGTTCTCTGGTAACCCCTGTTCCAGCTGAACCTTATTTCCCCATGGCTATCTCCCCTCAGTGGATAGGGTGAGGCCTTTTAACCCCCTGGGACTAATTACTACCCCTCCCTTTGTAGCCATTTGTCCTGGGTTTGCCACATATTGCCCCCCCCCCGGCTCAACACTAAGGGGTTGGGCTACTTGGGTCGGAAAGCAGTGCACCCTCGAGAGGCCATCCACATTGCTTTGTTGGTTCCAGACCTATGTCTTACTGTGAAGTGGAAGGGGTGAAGTGACAGAAACCATTTTGTTACTCTTGCGTTTTTGTCCTTGTTTTGGTGCACCTATTACAAAGGGGCATGGTCTGTGACAAGGGTAAACCTCCGTCCACGTAGATAGTAGTGGAGGCTTTATGGCCCATTTTACTGCCAGGCATTCCTTCTCCACTATGGCATATTTCCGTCCCCTAGTAGAAGCTTCCTACTGAGGAAGAGGACGAGGTGTTCGTCATCTCCGACCATTTGTGAAAGCACTGCACCCAGCCCTACTTCAGAGGCGTCTGTTTGTAGGGTAAACTCCTTCCCCCAGTCTGGGGCTACTAGTATGGGGTCTGTGCAGAGGGCCGTCCTCAGATCTGCAAAAGCAGCTTTGGCTGCAGCAGACCATTTTACTATGTCTGGGCCCCGAGCTTTGGTTAGGTCCGTTAATGGGCATGCCCTCGTGGTGAAGTGGGGAATGAACTGCCTATAGTACCCCACTAGTCCCAGGAATGCTCCGAACTGTTTTTTCCAGAGTGGTCGGGGCCACTTCTGTATAGCTTCTAACTTGTTGAGCTGGGGCTTCACCAAGCCCCTCCTCACTATATACCCAAGGTACTTGGCCTCAGCTAACCCGATCGACCATTTGGAGGGATTTGCAGTCAGTCCTACCTTCCTCAGGGTGTCCAGGACTGCTTCTACCTTCTCCATGTGCGTCTCCCAGTCGGGGCTATATATGATGACGTCGTCGAGATAGGCTGCCGCAAATTTTCCATGGGGTTGTAACAGTTTGTCCATTAGCCATTGGAAAGTAGCGGGGGCCCCATGCAACCCAAAGGAGAGAACAGTGTACTGATATAGTCTTTCTGGAGTTGCAAAGGCTGTCTTCTCCTTGTCGGCCTTGGCCAGGGGGACCTGCCAATAGCCCTTGGTAAGGTCAAGGGTAGACATAAACCGTGCCTTTCCCAATCTGTCAATCAGCTCATCTATCCTGGATATAGAGTACGCATCAAATTGGGACACCTCATTCAGCTTGTGGAAGTCATTGCAGAACCTCATACTGCCATCCGTCTTAGGCACTAAAACCACGGGACTGGACCATTGAATGAGATTCTTCGATGACTCCTAAGGCCAGCATCTTCCTGACCTCTTTCCTAATCTCTTCTCTCTTGGCCTCCGGGATCCGGTATGGCTTGACGTTCACCTTCACTCCAGGCTCTGTGAAGATGTGCTGGTGAACCTCAGTAGTCCTGCCTGGCTTTTCCGAGAACACATCCTGGTTGCATTTGATCAGGTTGATCACTTCTGATCGTTCTTCCGGAATCAACTCTGGGGATATTCCCACCACATTGGGCTGGTTGCTTTTAAAGGATGGTGCCCCCAGCACAACCACTGGAGCTTTTCTATCCTGCCAAGGTTTCAGCAGATTTATATGGTAGATCTGCTCCAGCTTCCGGCGACCCGACGACTTCTCCTATAGCTTCTATTACCTCATATGGCCCCTGCCACCTGGCCAGGAGCTTGCTCTCCACTGTGGGTATGAGCACCATCACCCGGTCCCCCACCTGGAACTTCCGGGTCGTTGCTTGGCGATTGTAGTAAGTTTGTTGTGCCCCTTGGGCCTTCTCCATGTGTTTGTGCACAAGGGGGGCTACTTGGGCTATTCTGTCTTTCATCTGCAGCACATGTTCAACAACGTTTCTCCCCGGGTTCGGCTGTTCTTCCCAGTCTTCTTTAGCCAGGTCCAGTATGCCCCTGGGGTGGCGACCATATAACAGCTCGAAGAGGGAGAATCCACTGGAAGCCTGAGGAACCTCCCGTATGGCAAACAGCACGTAAGGCAGCAGAGTGTCCCAGTCTTTCCCATCATGACTAATCACTTTCCGTAACATGTTTTTCAATGTCCTATTAAAACGTTCAACAAGGCCATTGGTCTGGGGATGGTAGACCGATGTTCTAAGGGTCCATATGTGGAGCATTGTACACAGGTCCTTCATCAGCTTAGACACAAAGGGGGTCCCTTGATCCGTCAGGATCTCCTCAGATATTCCTACTCTGGAAAAAATCTGGACTAATTCTTTGGCTATGGCCTTGGACATAGTATTCCATAGGGGTATGGCCTCGGGGTATCGGGTGGCATAATCTAGTACTACCAGAATGTACTGATGGCCCCGGGCTGACTTCTCCAATGGCCCTACTATGTCCATAGCTATTCGCTCAAATGGGACCTCGATAATTGGCAGAAGTACCAGAGGGGCCCTTAAGTGTGGTCGGGGCCCATAAATCTGGCATTCCGGACAGGAGGTACAATATTGCCAGACTGCCGCATAAATGCCAGGCCAAAAAAACCTCTGTAGAATCTGATCAAGGGTCTTATCTACCCCTAGATGGGCCCCGAACAGATGACTGTGGGCCAGATCCATACAGCCCTCTGATGCTTCCGGGGGACCAAGAGTTGTTCTATGATTTGCTCTTGGACCCGGACTACTCTATATAGCAGATCCTTCTTAATCAAATAATATGGCCCTGGGCCCTTAACTCTCCCCTCCTCGGGGACCCCCATTTACTTCAACTACTTCTTTATGAATATTGTGGTATATGGGATCATTGGCCGGATCCTGACCAAAATTCCTGAGTGCGGTCCCCATTTGTCCAAATTCTGGGAGATCTACCTCCATCTCCCCCTCGGGGGAAAGGCCCTGGGGAACCAGGTCCAACGATAGGGTTGTTGATGGCCGACCCAGTCCCACTGTCAGTTGAGGCCCTTCTTTCCCCTGCCAGCATACACTTCTGGTACTGGGTCAGGATCCTCGTCCCCCTCCTTTTATCCACCCTCCGTTCCCTCCGAGTCTTCCTGGACTTCCCCAGCAGGGAGAACAAATTCTGGCTAAACTCATGGAAGGCTGGGGGAGGGTCAGCTATCTGGGCCACACCCTGGGTCCCAGGGTCATTATTTTCTTCTACCTCGCCCCCGGGGAGTAGGCTATCAAACCCTGGGAAGTCTTGTCCGATAAGGACAGGGTAGGAGAGTTTCGGAACTACTCCCACCATCAACTTAGTGGGGTTTCCGAGAACTTCTATTCTTACGGGGATGGTTGGATAATAGTTGACATCCCCATGCACACAGGATATTCCCAAGCATTTGGCCCGGGATAGTTGGTCCTGCCTAACCAGCTTCCCCGAGACTAACGTGATTGCACTTCCCGAGTCTATTAATGCTGTCGTCTCTATACCATTCATCTTAATGGGCCTAGTGTATCTATGAGGGATCATCGCAACCCTGACTAGACTTATTAGATCACATGGTCCCCCTATATCTCCCAGTTCACATTGCATAGGCTCTCCTAGATTTGGGCATTAGAGTGTCAGGGCAGAGCCACTTCCGGGCGAGGTGGATCAAGTCAAATAGCTGGGACCTCAGTGCTTTGTCATCCCGGTACTTCCACTCATGGAAGCGCTGGGCCCTTGTGGCCAGCGTCACGCCTGACCTCGCCAGGATTTCTGCCTTCAGCTGGGGGTAATCCATAGCTGCTTCTGTGGTCATGTCGAAGTAGGCCTTCTGGGCCTCCCCACACAGGAATGGAGCCAGGAGGCCTGCCCACTGGTCTTGGGGCCAGGCCTCCCACAGGGCCGTCCTCTAGATGCAAGGAGATATGCCTTTATATCGTCATCTGTTGTCATCTTCTGTAAATAGTTGCTCGCCTGTAGCGGCCGGGTCCCCTGGGCCCTGTGTATCAGCGTGGTCAGGGCTTTCAACTGGTTCACTACTTCATTCAAGGTGGCTCAATCTTGGGCCGCCTGGTTCATCATCAACTGGTTTGTCTCCTGTTGGACACGTACTGACTCTTGCTGGGCCGCCACCTGTACTCTGGTAGCCTCTTGTTGAGCCGCAGTGGCCTGTATCAATGCCTTCACTACATCCTCCTTTGTGTGTGTGTGTGTGTGTGTGTGTGTGTGTGTGTGTGTGTGATATTTACCTTGCCCTGAGATGGCTTGCCACAGAGCCTCACTCACTATCACATCCCACCCCTGACACCACGTGTGGCAAAGTACCTGCTTCTCCTCAGCAGGCTCAGTCCTTTTTAGCCTTGGAGATACTGGCTTGGGCAAAGCAAATCCTTCCCAGTAGCACAGGGTCTGGCTGATCCTTCCCTCAGTCAGTCCCTTGTGCTGGTTTTCTCCCCTTCTGGGGACAGAGTGCAGCCTTCCTTGCTGGAAGGGTTCAGAGCCTTGCTGCACCTAACTTGCTGGCAGCTTCTCTGCTTCTCTCACTCTCCCTCCTGCTTCCACACCAGGGAGGGTTTAAAAAGGTCTCCAGTAGTTGGGGCCAGCTGTTAGGCCTGAATGAAAATATAGCAGGCAAAACAGTTATGCCAACCTGACTAAAGTCAGGCTAAAAGAGGTTTCTGGGTAATCCCAGAGTGGAAAAGTACTGAGAAGCAGCATTGTTTTACAGAGCCCTGGAAAACGTGAGATAAGCCTGAGATAAACCAGGGATTGCATTGCTGGCATACCATTAGCTGTGCTAAGGACAGTGTTTGAAGAGCTGATAAGAAACTCTAGCATCCCACGGTTCAGATTCTAACTTTTTGGTTGAGTTATAGGTTTGTTTAAAAACTCCCCTGTATTTCTAACTTTTGGGTGTTGTTAAGATATAATTAATAATCTAAAGTTGTAGACATAAAGTCTAGGCATGTGTGTATATTAAAAGTGTCTAGTTTTAAGTTGTTAAACAAAGGGGGGTGGGTTTTGCTCAAGTGAGTGATGTATGACGTAATAAAACTGTCTATATAGGCTAATACTAAGCTGAAAAGTGCTGCTGGTTCTCACTGGAGACGAGCGGCCCTTTGTTGATGCGTGCACTTGTCAATAAAGGGCTTTTGATCGGACCTTGCTGGTGTTGCCTGTCTCTCTGTGAACAGACAACGAATTTCGCTGTCGGGGTTAAAGTCCCCAACACAGCTGAACCTAATTAGTTCCCTGGTAACCCCTGTTCCAGCTGAACCTTATTTCCCCATGGCTATCTCCCCTCAGTGGATATGGTGAGGCCTTTTAACCCTCTGGGACTAATTACTACCCCTCCCTTTGTAGCCATTTGTCCTGGGTTTGCCACAGGTGGTGTCAGGGCCGGCTCCAGACCCCAGCGCGCCAAGCACGCGCGTGGGGCGGCATTTTAACAGGAGGGTGGCAGGCGGGTCCGGCGGACCTTCTGCAGTCATGCCTGCGGGAGGTCCAACGGAGCCGCGGGACGACTGGACCTCCTGCAGGCATGACTGTGGCGGGTGCGCTGGTCCCGCGGCTCGTGTGGACCTCCCGCAGGCATGACTGCGGAAGCTCCACCGTAGGCGCGGGACCAGCGGCACGTCTGCGGGAGGTCCCCCGGCGCCCGGCAGCGCGAGCAGCGCAGCGCGCCGCCCTGCTTGGAGCAGCGGAATTCGTAGAGCCGCCCCTGGGTGGTGTGGGAAATGACCATTATGCTGGCAGGGGAAGCATGGCTCACTTGCTGGGGATGGGGCAGTGTGCTCTTCTGCCACTCTGCCTTCCTGTTCACTCTGTTGATTTTCCCCAATGCTCTGCACAGTTCTTCTTTTGTACAGGTCTCGCTTTCTCCACTCCGTCCTCACTGTGTGATCCTGTGAACTGGCTCCCTCCTTGCTTGCTATGTGGCCTTCCCTGCTTAAACATTTCTCTCCCCCCCTCTCCTCCCCCTGCTGAGAGGCAGAACATGGGTTCCAAGCCTGCTCAGGTTCTCTGCAATGAGAACGTGTTTAAAGAATCAGCTATTTGGCAGTTCCAGTCTAGCTACTAGTAATCTATTGGCACTGAAACTCCTGTTGTGGAAGATGGGCAAGGGCTGGTGCTCGGGCAAGGGCTGGTGCTCAAACAAGAGTTCTGGAATCCCCCACTTTCTCTAGTGTTGATCTATCAGGAGCTCCCACCCCACTGGCCTGCTCCCTCTCTTCCCATCATTCCCAATTGCAGTGGAAAAAGGAAGAGAAGTGACTTCTGGGTCTGGTACTCACCTACAGGATGCCTAGCATTCATTCCCTCTCTGTTATTCCTCTCTTTCTGTCTGGTCCGTAGCCTCATGGACCGATAATACTTGGAATTTCTTTGAATGGGAATGTAGTGAATCTGTGACTCACTGTCCTGGGTCACATGGTCAGCACCCTCTGACTTCTCCTCATCCTCAGAATTCATACCAGGCTGTGAGGCTGTCTGCTGAGAACTGCCTTTTTTGACACCACTGGTTGCTTTTCTGCAATGCCTTTCCACCTCTTCCAGTTCTTCTGTCTCCATGACAACAGATATCGTTTAGGAACAGAACGGCAGCAGACCTGTAACCTCCATAGACTCCATCAGATCTCTCTGCTTTAGAATCAGAAACACAAGCAAACAAAAAACAGAGAAAGTTCCACTTAATTCCGAAATCAGAGTGCACCATCCATCTATGATGATAGCGTTTGCCGCCTGCCTTGGTTTATTTATTTATTTTGGTCCATTGTGATTAAGGGGGTCTTCCCACATCTTCCAAGCCTTCTTGAAGTGTCCTGAACATTAATTTGGACTAGCACATCATCATCCCATATGATACAAACATCACAATCTTGGTACAATGAGTTTGTTATTCAGAACAAATTATTTAAAAATGGAAACTTTACTGGGTAGTGTCATAGAATCATGAGTCAGGACTAGAGGCTCTCAAACTGGGGGATGCTCACCCTTGGGGGCCATGGAATATATTCTGGAGTGTGTATGAGAAGCTTTAGGGGAAACTTACTGTGCACATTCGGAGCTGGGGAGCCGGAGAGCAGCAGCTGCTGGCCAGGTGCCCAGCTCTGAAGGCAGCACTGCCTCCAGCACCAGTGGAGAAGTAAGAGTGGCATGGTATTGCCCAGCCAGCAGCTGCCGTTCTCTGCTCTGCCTTCAGAGCTGGGTGGCCAGAGAGCGGTGGCTGCTGTTTGGGCACCTGGGGCATAGGAGAGGGAGCACTAATAATTACAAACACAAAGAAGGGGGCAGGATCAAATAAGTTTGAGAACCACTGATCTAGCCCATCCCCGGCAGGTGTCTGTGTAACCTGTTCTTAAAAACCTACAATGACAGGGATTCCACAACCTCCCTAGGGAATTTGCTCCAGTGCTTAACTACCCTGATCGTTAAGTTAGACATTAGGAAACATTTCCTAAGTCTCCCTTGCTGCAATTTAAGCCCATTACTTCTTGTACTGTCCTTGGTAGTTAAGGAGAACAATTTATCACCCTCCTCTTTATAATACCCGTTTACCTCTGTATAGGGTTCCCTTAATGTAAGAAATTGACCCCTTTCTTGCATCTTGTGAGACATGTGAGTAAGTGATTGGGAAGTAACAACACATACCTTCCTGTGATACAGACATGCACAGAGTTCCTAACTATTTGTGTTGAGGAGAAACTACTAGGCAGGGTTATTTGACAACGAAGATTGCAAATGCAATATGATTTTATTTCCCAAAGGCTTCCTTATATGCTCCTTTAGTGAAACATGAGCATTCTGCCACGGAGGACCCCAGCAACCCTTGTGCTATGGGATTTGTATATGGACATGACTATATTCTGAAGCATCTCAAGCAGACCAGCCTCTCTAGCAGCCAAACACCCGGTACTATCTAGGGATTGCCCAGGATGAATGTCAAGGATAAGTCATGGAGCATCGCAGGTAGTTCTTACCCCTTATCACTCTGATAATTTGCTGGGCCACAGAAATGGGGACGTAACCCCTACTCTTGCAAAAGGTGCCTTGGGCTCTGTAACTCTTAAGAGGCTGGCTGATCCTGAGCAGCTTTTAAGCCTTTAGCTCTTGCTAATTCCTATGGGTTTCAGAGGTGCTTTGCTGGAGAGGAGGAAATATGACCACGTATATCAATGTTGCTACTACTGTTGCAACACATCTTATACAAAAATATGCCATGTAAGGTATCAATGGAAAAGTTAGTCTATCAAATATGATTATCTTGTTTGTATGCATGTATCATCTTTGTATCTAAGGTTATGAATATTGATTATGTACCAGTATTTCAGATATGTTTGATCCTGGGGTAACAGCCATTAGGTAAAATTTGCATTGCAGCCAGACAGTTTTGTGTTGATGGCTTATCAAAGGCAATTTAACTCTCACAATGGACCATAGAAGAAACTCATTCCGCCCAGATGGCTCTTCCTGCAGCTGCCTTAGCCTCTAAGTGGCCAGTGGCTTGCCCTTGTGAGTCATCAAATCATGCAAGGGCATGTGACTTGCTCATGTGACCCTGGACTCCATCTTGGGTCTGTACTTTTCCACAAACTGTGCTGGGAACTCTGTTTGGCAGCAGTGGCTCCAGGCATCAGCGCTCCAAGCACGTGCCTGGGGCGGCAAGCCGCGGGGGGCGCCCTCCCAGTCCCTGCAAGGGCGCCAGTCAGGCTCCCTTCAGCGGCTTGCCTGCGGGAGGTCCGCCGGTCCCGCGGATTTGGTGGCAATTCAGCGGCAGGTACACTGAATCCGCAGGACTGGTGGACCTCCTGCAGGCATGCCGCCGAATCCATGGGACCGGGGACCTCCCGCAGGCGCACCGTCGAAAGCCGCCTGACTGCCGTGCTTCGGGTGGCAAAAAAGCTAGAGCTGCCCCTGCTGTTTGGGACAGTAAATTTCCATCCACATGGAAGAGGGTATACAAGAACCTGGAAACATCTCCATTTTGTCTTCATATCCTGCTTCATTTCTCTGGACTAAGCAACAAAGAGTCCTGTGGCACCTTATAGACTAACAGATGTATTGGAGCATAAGCTTTCGTGGGTGAATACCCACTTCATCAGATGCATGTGGTGGAAATTTCCAGAGGCAGGTATAAATATGCAGGCAAGAATCAGTCTAGAGATAAGGAGGTTAATTCAATCAGGGAGGATGAGGCCCTCTTCTAGCAGTTGAGGTGTGAACACCAAAAGCAGTTTCTCCTCCCTTGTAGTTGGCTAGCCATTCACAGTCTTTGTTTAATCCTGAGCTGATGGTGTCAAATTTGCAAATCTGGACTAGTTTTTAACAAGAAAGCTATCAACAAGGACTGATGACCCCCAAGCTGTTTGGGTAATTTCCAGAGAGACATTTGCAAACCAGCAGCTTATTCCATCACTGCTACACACCTTGCTGTGATTGTATGTATATGATCAATTAACCATTTTAACTCTCTTCTACTTCTTTCCTCTTAAAATCTAAAGGTTTATTTTTTAGCTACTAAAGGATTGGCAACAGCCTGATTATTGGGTAAGATCTGAGTTACATAGTGACCTGGCTACATGACTAATCTTTTGAGATCAGAAGAACCCTTTGTTTGATTACATTCATTTTCAGTAACCACTCATCATCAAGTCTTATGTCTGCGTGGTGAGACAAGGGCTGGACTGCCTAAGGAGACTGCATTTTTTACTTCTGGTTAACGAGTGTGATGTGACAGAAGTTTACTTTTGTTGCTGGCTCGGTATATCTAATGGTAGAATAACCACCAGTTTGGGGTGAGTCTGTCCTAGTTCTTAACAGTTGTCCTGAATCTGGCATCCTCAGCTGTGACCCACTGAGGCATGGTGACAGGAGGAGAGGCTGGGACCACTCTACCATCTTCCCCAGCAAAAACTGGGTCAAGATTGAGTGAACTGTTTAACTGTTCAGTGTTTTGTCCCTGTCTCTCTAAATCCTCGTTACTGCTGACAGAGGCTCTCTAAGCACATGCAGTTTTCTGTGGCCCAAAGGAGCTAATAGGATATTAGGAAGAGCTGTTCCTTTATGAGCTGCTGCCAAGGGAAAGAGACAGGTGGCATAACTCTGGGCTCACTCAGAAATAGGCACAACAACTTGTGACACCAAAAGGTCAAGTTAAATTCTGTACCACCGAGCTATAAATATTTAACAGCCGGCTTCTGGGACAGTCCTCACAGCGGTTTGTTAGTGTGTGCAGGTGAGAAGGTTCACTTTTGCTCTCTTAGTGTGAGCCATAAGGTTTGGATCTGTTCAGCCCATTACAGATATACAGGCCAGCCACAAAGTTTGATTCTGATCCAAACTTCCCTGAAGTTCAGGGGCGTTTGGAGCTGGGATTTGGTTTGGACTGTTCTTGGGTGTTTACATTTAAATAGGACATGTATTGACAATAAATGTTTGTTAATTTGGGGTATTTAAATGACTCTGAGGTGAAGAGACTCACTGAGTGTATGACTTCCCATGGCTTAGTAGAATGGAATAGGGGAGAGCACAAAGAAGGGAGATGCTATTACTGCCCCCTTTTCCCATGTTTCCTCCCCAAACCAGTACAAAGAGGGCTTGATCCTGCATTATTAAAGTTACTGGAAGGTTGTTTTTTTTCTTTGTTTGTTTTTTTCATTGACTTGAATAGGAGACAGATCAAGCTTAGCCTGCCCTCACAACCCTGCTCTCCAAACCACCACCCACTCCTCAGTCGCATCTCCCCCCATAGACTTGCTTTTGCCATGATGTCCCCCACAAATAAGTCAGTAACTATAGCATTTAAACCAAAATCCCTCTGTGCTTTGCCCTTTGTCTCACCTGCCTAGATTGTGAGCACCTTGAGGCAGACACTCTCTCGCGTCCTATACTGGTGCTGAAATCATTGTCAGTGTGTAACAAATGATAACTGGATTGTTTCTTCATAAACAATGGGTTGGAGTCTTCAGAGGGGTCATTAGCCACAGTGGGATAATTTCCACTGCATCCAAGTCTCCAGAGGAAATACTTATAGAAATGAGGAGGCCCTTGTGTGTGTGACTTCTCATTCCTTTCAGTTACCTGCTGAAAGCACACAGATGTCCTTCTTGTGCTTAAAGAAAGGAGGCTTGTACAGAATTAGATGTTGCATGACTAGGTGAATCTTACTGACATAGATTGTTCAAAGGTGCAGCTACATTCTTATTAAACATGTTTGATGTTGGGGGAAAAAAGAAACAAAGCAATTAATGTTATTTCTGCAAGAGGCACTTCCCCCCTCTCCCTCCCCAATGGGAGTGAATGGTGTCCAGACTGAACAGATGAGTCATTGATAGGCTAAGAGCCACCCCCCAATGGTGTCTGGACAGAAATGAGCACAGTGGAGGAGAGCAGGATTTTCATGATTTGTGGGAAATTTAACCATCTGAATAGCTGAAACTATTAGAACATAAGAATGACCATACTGGGTCAGACCAATGGGTCCATCTAGTCCAATATCCTATCTTCTGACAGTGGTTGGTGCCCACTGATCCATCCACTGTCGTCCATTCCCAGCTTCTGACAGCCAAAGGTTTAGGGCCCCCCAAAACATAGGGTTGTGTCCTGATGGTCTGGCTAATAGTCACTGATGAACCTATCCTCCATGAACTTATCTAATTATTTTTAACCCAGTTATACTTTTGACCTTCACAACATCCTCAGGCAATGAGTTCCACCGATTGACTGAGAGTTTGTATGAAGAAGTACTTCCTTATATTTGTTTTAAACCTGCTGCCTATTCTTTCCATTTGGTGATCCCTGGTTTTTGTGTTTATGTGAAAGGGTAAATCACAGTTCCTTATTCATTTTTCTCCATGTCATTTATGGTTTTATAAACCTCTAATCATATCCCCCCCTTAGTTGTCTCTGTTCTAATCTGAACAGTCCTCGCCTTTTTAAACTCTCCTCATATGGAAGCTGTTCCATACCTGTAATCATTTTTGTTGCCTTTCTCTGTACCTTTTCCAATTCAGTATCTTTTTTGAGATGGGGTGACAGGATTGTATGTTATAGCTGAGGTGTGGGTGTATCATGGATTTATATAGTTGTTATGATTTCTGTCTTATTTATCCTTTTCTTAATGGATCCTAACATTCTGTTACCCTTTTTGACTGCTGAGCAGATGTTTCTGGAGAACTATCCACAATGGCTCTCAGATCTCTTTCTTGAATGGTAACAACTAATTTATACCTCATCACTTTGTATGTATAGTTGGCATTATGGTTTCCAATATGCATTACTTTGCATTTATCAATATTCAATTTAATCTGCCATTTTGTTGTCTAGTCACCCAGTTTTGTGAGATCCCTTTGTAACTCTTCAGTGAGTTTTGGACTTAAGTATCTTGAGTAATTTTTGTATCATCTGCAAACTTTGACCTCACTGCTTACCCCGTTTTTCCAGATCATTTATGAATATGTTGAACAGCACTGATCCCAGTCCAGATCCTTGGGGGACACCACTATTTACCTTGCTGCACTGTGAAAACTGACCATTTATTCCTACCCTTTGTTTCCATGAAAGGACCTTTCCTCTTATCTCATGAGTGCCTACTTTACTTAAGAGCCTTTGGTGAGGAACCTTGTCAAAGGCTTTTTGAAAGTCCAATACATCAGTGGCACTCAAACTTTTGTACTGGTGACCCCTTTCACATAGCAAGCCTCAGAGTGTGAACCCCCCCCCAATAAATTAGTAATTTTTTATATATTTAACATCATTATAAATGCTGGAGGCAAAGCGGGGTTTGGGGTGGAGGCTGACAGCTCGTGACCCTCCATGTAATAATCTTGCAACCCCCTGAGGGGGTCCCAACCCCCAGTTTGAGACCCCCCTGAAGTACATTATATCCCCTGGATTCCCCCTTGTCCACATGTTTGCTGATACCCTCAGAAAATTCTAGTAGTTTTGTAACAGTCTCCTGTGAATGTGATGAGTTCATGAAGGGCTGTTAAATATGGAGGTGATACTTTCAATTCCCATGTAGATATTCTAACCCAAAGAGCATTAACAGATGTTATTTGCTGGAGTATAAACAGTGTGTACTCAATTTGCAACAATAATTTTCTCATTTGGTATTTGCCATCCAACAGCCTTATTGCTAGTAGAATAGTGAATGAATGAGTCAAGCCAATTCTGTGAACCAAGGCAAACTCTTGAATTCTCTGGAGACATTCAGAATTTGTCCTAGAGTCTGGGGATTTGTCCCTGAAAAGCAATATATTGAGGGTCTGTTCTTAAGACCCACTACCAACACACACCTACAGACCACACTGAAATTGGGTGCCACTACAAATCACTACCTAGGTGCATTGTCATTGAAATACTTGACAGGTTTCAGAGGGGTAGCCAGGTTAGTCTGTATCAACAAAACCAACAAGGAAACAGAAAAACTAACCCAGGAACCAATCCCTGCAACAAACCCCGTTGCCAACTCTGTCCGCATATCTATTCAAGGGACACTATCATAGGACCCAACCACATCAGCCACATCATCAGGGGCTCATTCACCTGCACATCTACCAATGTGATATATGCCATCAGGTGCCAGCAAAGCCCCTCTGCCATGTACATTGGCCAAACTGGACAGTCTCTATGCAAAAGAATAAATGGACACAAATCTGACATCAAGAATTGTAACATTCAAAAACCAGTAGGAGAGCACTTCAGTCTCTCACTCAATAATAGACTTAAAAGTGGCCATTATTCAACAAAAAAATTTCAAAAACAGACTTCAATAAGAAACTGCAGAGCTGGAATTAATTTGCAAACTTGACACCATCAAATTAGGCCTGAATAAAGACTGGGAGTGGCTGGGTCACTACAAAAAGTAATTTTCCCTCTGATACTCACACCTTCTTGTCAACCGTTGGGAATGGGCCACATCCACCCTAATTGAATTGGCCTCGTTAGCACTGACCTCCCCCCCACACTTGGCAAGGCAACTCCCATCTTTTCATGTGCTGTATATTTATACCTGCTACTGTATTTTTCACTCCATGCGTCTGATGAAGTGGGGTTTAGCCCACAAAAGCTTATGCCAAAATAAATTTGTTAGCCTCTAAGGTGCCACAAGGACTCCTTGTTGTTTTTTGCTGAAATACTTGAGTTTATCCTACAGACAGATATGCTGGTTTACAGGCCCAAAGGGCAAGCTCTGGGAGAATAGGAGGCTATTTATTTAAAATAATAATAATCATAATAAAAAAAGACAGAGCAAATAAAGATGATGTGGACAAATGCTGCATGTAAAGCAGTACTAAAGATTTTCCTTGTGACTCGAGAGAGAATTTAGAGTGTGAAGAATTTGCTCGGGCAGAAGCTTTACTCTGTGATGGAGATGCTGTTGTATGAGAGTTGGCTGAACTTGGCGTGTTAGACAAAGCTCCAGAAACTGGTCATAACCTTAAGAATTGATAAGATTCCTGGAAGAAAAGTCAGTCATGGATGTGTGGGGGAAGGAGGTAGCTGTGGTTGCTTCTAAGGGAGTGGAACTGTTTATATTTGAAAGCCAGGGGACCCTCTGTGGACTCAAAGATGGTGGTGAATTAACAGCTAGTACCTAGTGCACAATGGGAGCAGACTATGGGGCTGCATGATCAGACTAGTTCTGGGAATTGGATTTGTCCCAAGCATAGTACTTTTTTATCTGCTACATAAAGCCAGAGATGTTGAAGCTAAATACAAGAAATAAGCATAATACCAGCATCAGTACATGAAAGATGAAAGGCCAGCTGGCCCGACCAGTATAAAGACCAGCTGGCTCACCAAAGGCTCTTAAGCAAAATAATCAGTCATGGGATAAGAGGGAAGGTTCACTCATGGATTGGTAACTGGTTAAAAGATAGGAAACAAAGGGTAGGAATAAATGGTCCGTTCTGCGAATGGAGAGAGGTAAATAGTGGTGTCCCCCAGGGATCTGTACTGAGCCCAGTTCTATTTAACGTAACAGTGAGCTAGCAAAATTTGCAGATGATACAAAACTACTCAAGATAGTTAAGTCCCAGGCAGACCGCGAAGAGCTACAAAAGGATCTCACAAAACTGGATGCCTGGGCAACAAAATGGCAGATGAAATTTCATGTTGATAAATGCAAAGTAATGCACATTGGAAAACATAATCCTAACTATACATATACAATGATGGGGTCTAAATTAGCTGTTGCCACTCAAGAAAGAGATCTTGGAGTCATTGTGGATAGTTCTCTGAAATCATCCACTCAATGTGCAGTAGCAGTCAAAAAAGCGAACAGAATGTTGGGAATCATCAAGAAAGGGATAGATAATTAGACAGACAATATCATATTGTCTCTATATAACTCTATGGTACGCCCACACCTTGAACACCGCGTACAGATGTGGTCGCCCCATCTCAAAAAAGATATATTGGAAAAGGTTCAGAAAAGGGCAACAAAAATGATTAGGGGATAGAACTGCTTCCATATGAGGAGAGATTAATAAGACTGGGACTTTTCAGCTTGGAAAAGAGACAACTAAGGGGGGATATGATAAAGGTCTATAAAATCATGAGTGGTATAGAGAAAATAAATAAGGAAGTGTTATTTACTCCTTCTCATAATACAAGGACAAGGGGTCACCAAATGAAATTAATAGGTAGCAGGTTTAAAACAAACACAAAGTATTTTTTCACGCAACACACTGTCAACCTCTGGGACTCCTTGCCAGAGGGTGTTGTGAAGGCCAATACTATAACAGGGTTCAAAAGGGAGCTAGATAGATTCATGGAAGATAGGTCCATCGATGGCTATTAGCCAGGAAGTGCAGGAATGGTGTCCTAGCCTCTGTTTGCCAGAAGCTGGGATTGGGTGACAAGGCATGGATCACTTGATGATAACCTGTCTGTTCATTCCCTTTGGGGCACTTGCCATTGGCCACTGTCAGAGGACAGGATACTGGGCTTGATGGACCTTTGGTCTGACCCAGTATGGCTGTTCTTATGTATTTGTGTATATTTTCAATGGAAATAATCTGTGTGGACTTTTTGACCCTCAAACCTGAGGCAGCAGGCGTATTTCAGTGATGGTGGATCTCTTCACCCCATTTGCTCAGGCATTTGTGTTATCCCATGAAAGATCAGTCATTCTAGGTAGTGGCAGCTACATTATAAGGGGATTTTACTTTTATATTTTACGACTGGTGATAACAACGGTGGGGAGCAGGTGGGAGTGCTAGTGTAAGCCAAGTGCTGATAGCTGCCAGCCTTTTCACTGCTGTAGTGTTTCTAGACCTGCTGTGAATGAATTCACCAGTTAGCCACAGTCTCCTGGGGAAATTTTAACTCCCTCCTTCCTTTGATACTCTTGCAAATCACAGAGCATGTTTCAGTGTCTGCAGATGGTGAGGACCTTGCCTCTGTCTCTCACCCAAAAGATGTCACCTCCAAGACTATGGTCCTCTTAACACCATGCTGGACCATTAATTTAGTACTGACATTTGGGGAAGAGTGCCCCTCCCAGTAACCACCGACACCACTTTCTGCTGGGACTCTGTTTTGTTGGAATTCTCCCGTTTCAAGTACTGCCCGTGACCAGCCTTGTTTAACTTTGGAGATCTCTTGAGATCGAACAGCATGGCTATCGGTTCTCTGGCTTTTTTATACCCTTTGCTTGATCCCAGTGTAGGCCAGTTGTCCTAACCTCTTGTGGTCTGGGAATGGAAGTAAGATGAGGCAGACTTTTGGGTAGAGGCAGCTGCCTACCAGCCTAATCTTCCTTGTGGTGTGGGAGCTGCAGTCAGATGAGACGTGTCTGGTTGCTGAAGGGTTTATTGCTTTATAAATATTTTTGTTCACTGTACTGAATAGGTCAGTTATACAAACTTTTTTTTATAAAAAGTACTTGATTCAACAAAATTGTACAGTTGTTGCTGATGAGTTTAGAAGAGAAACGATGACTCTAGTTCATTGCTTAGAAACAGGTTAGTTTCTTCCCCCCACCAGCCATGCTGTGCAGAGACTCCCTGATGTAGGAAATAACAGGCATTGCTGTAGTCTGATACTATAGACTTATTCTCTGCGGGACACTGTCATAGAGACTCCTTGTCACATTGTCTGATGCGCATACCCAACAGGTACAGGCAAGAATATAGTAATCAAATCCATAAACATATATAGCACATCGCAATCTCAAGCTTTTGGCCTGAAACTCAGCTTTTTGGGGATTTCTCATGCCCTCAGGACTGCTTCAAAAATCTCAGGTCTTCTAGCGGTGCAACTGTGAAAGTGCCTTTGGAGGATTTGAGAGATGGGTTGTTTAAGGCAGATTGCAAAAAAAGAAAACTCTTGAGAAATACCTTTGCCAAGAGGCACGTGCAGTATTAATTTTTGCTGTAATATTTTAAAGCAGCCAGAGTTTATTTCCATTGGTTTCTGAAGAGTATTTTTAATTAATCTGGAATTCTGATATAATTAGGACTTGTCTACACAGCGATTTAGTGCATGGCAAGCTTGTGTGTGCATCTACAGCGCTCCAGGCACTAACTGACTGTGTGGGCATTGCTGCCATACACCAAAAGTTCCCTAGTGCACTGTGCTTTGATGTCAGAGCTCACTACGGAACTTCTAGTGCACAGTAGCAGGGTCCACATAGCCAGGTAATGTGTGGCAGGCTCAAGCCCTGTAGATTCACACCCTGGCTTGCTGTGCACTAAATCACCAGGTAGAGAAGCCCTTATGTTTAACTCAAAATGAATATAACAACTCTAAATCCAAAATTAATAGTCAAAGACCCCGATTGTGCAAACATGTGTGTTTACCTGTGCTCACGAGTTGTCCCAATGACTTCAGAAGCCAGTGACAGAATGAGACTACACATATACATACAGTTAAAGGATGGGGTACAAAACTCTCTTGCAGTGGGAGAGCTGAAAAGGGGTTAATGCAAGCCAGGAGGAGATGGTAAATGGATCAGCTGGGGTCTATTATGACCCATTACAGAGAGGCTGGGCTTCCAGAGAACATGCTCTGAGAGCAATGAGAAGGCAGGTTCTAATGAAGATCCTGAGGGCTAGTCTACACTGGCAATGCTAAAGCGCTGCCGTGGCAGTGCTTTAACGTGGCTTGTGTGGTCTTGGCGCAGCGCTCTAAAAAAACCCACCTCCACGAGGGGTGTAGCTACCAGACCTGGGAGCACAGCAATTCAGTGGCGGGTCCTTCACTCCCTCTCTTCCTCTTTGGCGGCAGCTCAATTGGGTTTTTCTTTTTTCTCATTCTCTTTTTTTTATTTTCTGCTGCTTGAGGCAGCAAAAAAGCTGGAGCCGGCCCTGGCTGGGCTGTATCAAGCCCCAAGGAATTTGTTTCAATGAACAAGGGAAGGACTTTTTACAGCTGGCTGGGGAGCCAAACTACCCTGCCTGCAAGAGGGAAACTGAGACAGCCACTATATCTACGGGAAGAGGTGAGGCACCCGCCCACAGAGCCTAGGGACTAAATTCTGTTGACCAAACTCAGTCTTGTTAGAATAAGGACTGCAGGGTAGGGCGCATAGAAGTTAGAGATGACAAGACATGTTAGGTCATCTAATCCAGCCTCCTGCTCAAGAAAATGCAGATTAAAGATCTGCTTTAAAAGTTCAAGAATGAAAAGAACTGGCTGAGGGGCTCTCTAACCCATTGATGATGATTTTAACAAATCTTGGAATGCAGGGCAAGCTCCAAAGGCCTGGGGGAAAAAAGCTAATGTTGTGCCAATATTTTAAAAGAGTAAATGGGATGATCCGGGTAACTTTAAGGTAGCTAATCTGACACTGATCCCAGGTGAAATCATGGAAAAGCTGATATGGGACATAATCATTTAAAAAAAAATTGAAGTATAGTAGTGTAATAAATACTAATCAACATGGGTTGTTGGTTTTTTGAAAATAGGTGTTGTCAAATAAACTTGATATAATTTAAAGAGATTGTTACAAGTTTGGTTGATAAAGATAACTGTTGACATAATAGGTAAGGTATTTGACTTAGTCCTATATGACATCCTGATTTTAAAAAAGCAATATATGAAATTAATATTAAATTGATTAAATACTGGTTACCTGATGGATCCCAAAAAGTAATTGTAAATGGGATGTCATGCGATAGGGATGTTTCTAGTGGGAGTCCCACAGAGACGTGGCCTGATGCTATTCAATGTCTTTATCAATGATCTGGGGGGGGAAATGGCTGGTGGTAATTTCAGATGACAGAAAAATTGGGGGAGTGGTAAATAATGATGGGGACAGGTCAATGGGGATCATTTTGTAAAGTGGGTGCATTTGAACAACATGCATTTTAATACAGCCAAGTGCAAAGTCATATATCTAGGAACAAAGAATGTAAGTCACACTTATGAGGTAGGGGACTCTCTCTCTCATGGAATGCAGTGACACTGTAAAGGACATATGGGGTCATAGCAGATAACCAATTGAGTGTAAGTTCCCAGTGCAAAGGTGTAGCTAAGAAAACCAATGTGATCCTTGCATGTACAAGGTGTAGGAAGGTGGTATTCCCTTTGTATACAGTATTAGTGAGTCTCTTACTGGAATACTATGTCAAATTCCAGAGGACAGAGTTCACAAAGGATGTTGACAGAGCTACAAGAATGATTTGAGGTTTGGAAAACCTGCCTTATAGTCAGAGACTTAAGAAACTGAAACTATTCAGTTCAGTTTATCCAAGAGAAGGTTAAGAAGTAACTTGATCTTGATCTACAAGTAACTGCATGAGTAAGGTTTCTAATAGTAGATAGCTAGCTCTTTAGCTAACAGAAAAGGGCATAATGAGATCCAGTGGTTGGAAGATGAAGCAAGACAAATCCAGACCAGACATAAGGTGCAAATTTTTAACTGTGAAGTTACTTAGCCATTGGAATAAATTACCTAGGGCCATAGCGAATTCTCTGTCACTTGAAACCTTTAAATCAATACTGAACATCTTTCTAAAAGAAATGGTGTAGCTCAATTAGAAATGATGGGTTTAATGCACAAATTACTGGGTGAGGTTCTGTGGCCTTTGTTATGCCGTGGGTTAGACTAGAAGATGATCATTATGGTCCCTTGTGGTGTTAAAAATCTATTAATTTGCTTTTAAAAAGTATTAGCCGCTTAGCAGTGGCCTCATCTGGAAGGTTTTACCCGTCTGAAAGCAATGAGTTCTCCTGTTCTATCTGAAAATGTAAAACACAAACATAACAACCATGCCTTGTGCATTTCTGTCATTCTAAAAATAAACAAAATAAACCAAATGAGGCCATTTTTAGTACAATATTTTGACCTAACAACCTTTCAGAGAGTGTGGGGCTTTTTTTTTTATAGCATGATCTGAATGTACAAACAAATGCACGTTTGCTGTACCCTCTCAACTTCTTTTTCAATGGTTTTACTTATTTTGTAACTCTGGTACTTGCACCTGAAAACAAATCTCATCCCTTCTTTACAGCCTTCATTTAGTAACCACTGATTTCCTCCCTCATGTTTCACAGAATTCAAGCTAATACAGCTCATTCTGTAAACTGTCTATTTAATACACACCCTAGGGAGGCTAAGCCTGCTTGGCATGCCTGTGGGAGGTCCACCGGAGCCGCGGGACCAGCAGACCCTCCGCAGGCACGTCTGCAGGAGGTCCACCGGAGCCGCAGGACCAGCGACCGGCAGAGTGCCCCCCGCGGCGTGCCGCCCTGCTTGGGGCAGCGCAAATCCTAGAGCCGCCCCTGCACATGGAGGCTGAAAACAAGCAGCGCCCATAACCTCTTTCTCCTCCTCCTTCCTCCCCCCCCCCCCCGCCGCCGCCGCCGCCGCCGCCGCCATACCCTGAGCCAGGAGCCAGCCAGGGCTGGACACTATCCATCCGCAAGCAGAGCAATCAGCTGCGCAGAGGAGGATACCAACCCTATATGCTGAGCTCCAGTCCCACTGGCCTGATTAGGCCTGTGGGGGACTCTGGGCTGGCGTGCAGGTTTTCGTATGACATTGACTTAGTTGTGGGTCATCAGATGTTACGAGACAGGACGGAACCTCATTTAGTGATCATCCCTGAAAGCTTTGCCTGTTCCCCGCCCCTCTGTTTAATTTACTCCTCTCCTGCCGCACCCAAACTCCCTCCCAGAACCTGCACCCCAACCCCTTTCCCCAGTCCAGAACCTGCACCCCAAACCCCCTTCTGCACTCAAACTCCCTCCCAGAGCCTGCATCCCATACCCTCTCCTGCACCCCAACCCCCTGCCCCATCCCACAGCCCACATCCTGCACCCAAACTCCTTCCCAGAGCCCAACCCCTCACCCCTTCTGCTCCCAAACTCCCTCCCAGAGCCTGCACCCTGCACGCTGTCCTGCACCCAAACCTCTTGCCCCAGCCCAGAGCCCGCACTCTAAACCCCATCCGCACCCAAACTCCTTCCCAGAGCCCAATCCCTCACCCCTCCTGCACCCAAATTCCCTCCCAGAGCCTGCACCCCAACCTCCTGCCCCAGCCCAGAGCCCACACCCTGCACCCAAACTCCCTCCCAGAGCCCAACCCCTCACTCCTCCTGCACCCAAACCCCCTCCCACACCCAAACTCCTTCCCAGAGCCTGCACCCTGCACCCCTCCTGCCCCCACCCAGAGCCAGCACCCTGCACCCAAACTCTCTCCAAGAGCCCAACCCCTCACCCCTCCTGCACCCAAACTCCCTCCCAAAGCCTGCACCCCACACCTCCGCCTGCACCCCAATTCCCTGCTCCACCCCAGAACCCACACTCTGCACCCAAACTCCCTCCCAGAGCCTTAGGCAGGTGGTGGGGGGTGGGAATTGTACCCGTTCTGGACACCACCAAAAATTATACAAACCTGCCACCCTTGCTCACCACCCCTAGGTGCCCTAACAAAGGGGGATCCATAGATAATTATAGGGGTAGTTGTAGCAACTCCTATATTGGCTAATTATCTATATACAGAATGTATGTGTATATATAACAGTAAATAACTGTCTATTTCAGGGTGGCCAGACTTACAGGCCCTCCAAGCTGCATGCGACAATCGTCAGAAGTTCAGGAGGCAGGGCACACCTGCTGGGGCTCAGGGCTTCAGCCCCATGGGAAGTGCCTGATGGGACGCTGGACTTCAGCCAGAAGCCCCGAGACCCCCCTCCCCACTGGGCAGAGGCCCCTACTCCACCACCGCGGTGCAAGGCAGAGGTCCCAAGGTCTCCCCACCCCAGTCTGGTAGGTGGAGAATGGGGAGGACGGGGGCAGTGGGGCACCAAGAACTGCACTTTAATGGTAAAAGAGTTGCATGTGCGAGCCACAGTTGGCCACTCGTGATGTATTTCTTGCCAGCAGAATGGCTTATCTTTTATTTTTGTTTATACTTTGTTTCTTGATTCTTTATATGGCAAAAACAAAGACTAAAATCGCATATCAAGCTCATAATACAGCTTAGAAACATAGTCGGTGCTTCAAAGACACGTTTGTTAATTTCCTAGGTCTCCAATCCTGTCCAACGGAAATTTATGCTTCATCCCCTGGGTCTCACTGAGTGGAAGTAGCTGAGAGCTCTCTCTTACATGAAAGCATTCACCCTGTGGGGCCATGCCATATACACTGCGACTGTGTAGGGAGAGTCAACCTAATTCTTAAAGTATATTGAGAAGCATGAGTGGAAATCTACAGGCCTTTCTAGTTTTCATTATAACACCTTATAATTAATTAACAAAAGCCTGACCTTATTTTATTCATTTCCTTAAATTAGTGCACATGTCATAGTAAAAGTACATTCCTGGGTTGAGTGTTTCTGTGAAACCCTGTGCAAACCCTGGTCTGCTCCCTCCTGCCCTGTTGCCTTACCTTTGCATATTGACAACTTTCTGCCTCTCAGTCACCCCCTTCTCTTTCTGCCTCCTGCTTTTTGCCTCTGGTGCTGCCCACCTCCACTTAGAAGCCACTAGAGGAAGCAGGATGCAAGGCCCCCTGCTCTTCCTTGGGCAGAGGGATGATGGTGTTAACGTATCTGTGAGAAGTCAATTGGCGATCGGTTTCAATTGCTGTTGGTAGTGAATGCACATGGCCAGGAGCAGTGTTATAAAGTGTAATAAATAGGGTGTAGTGCTATAGCTGGCCAGCGGGATATGTGCATGCAGGGCCCCCAAGTGTGAATGCACTGGTAACACAGGCATCAGAGCACAACTAGTACCATATGCTGGTGATGTACAAAAAGGGTAGATGATACTTCACTGCTTCTGGGAAGAGCAACACCCAAGACCTCAACTCTTGTAAGGTTCTCCCCCATAACAGTCCACATGGCGTTGTTAACCATAGAGAGCAGAAACAGCAAGTCTGCGTTACACATTCCAAAGCAATACTGCATACAACATGCCCCCTTGGCCTGCACGAGGTGACTCATGTGGGTAGAGGTAAATTAGCAGGGATGCTTCCACGGGTGTTGCCTATGCCCTACTCCAGAGCTGTCAGTCTGGTACCTTTCATGAGCACTAAAGACACACACACACAAAACAGGTCAGCAAGAGAATTGCATCAGTTAATACCAGCATGGGTGGCGAGTTCTATGGGCCTGTGGTGCCTGGGCACCAGGAATATTCCTGGTGCCCAGGCACCACGGGCCTCGGGCCTGCCTTCCGCCCCCGGGCGCCCCCCCATCCCCTGGGCCATTTAAAATGGCCCGGGGCCCCCACTCACCTCCAGCTGTGCAGCAGAGCTGAGTGGCTTCCTGCCTGCTCACTCCACATGGCTGCCGGCCCCTCTCTGCCACCCCTGGGCAGGGTGGGTCTGTGTCCCACCCCAAGCGCCCCTGCAGCCAATAAGAAACTGAGGGGGCAGTGCCTGGGGGTAGCACCACATGGAGCCCCCCTGGCCCGTCCTGCCTAGGAGCCCCAGGTAAGTGCTGCACCCCCCTCACCCCCTCCCAGAGCCTGCACTCCCACCCCCCCTCCAGCCCCAAACTTCCCTCCCAGAGCCTGCACCCCCCCCCCTTTCTGATACCCGCCTCCGGCCCCAAACCTCCCTCCCAGAGCCTGCACCCCCCCCCCCTTTCCCACACCCTCCTCCTGCCTCCAAACTCTCTCCCAGAGACTTAGGCAGGTGGAGGGTGGAGTTTGGGGGGGCAGAGTTTGGGGGAGTGGGCTCTGGGCGTTCTGGACACCATCAAAATTTCTACAAACATGCTGCCCCTATATACCAGGATTGAATGTAGCCCAGTGCTTTTACAAGATTAGCCCACCGTAGCAGTAATAGCAATCCAGATCTCCCTGACATTCAAAACCCAGTCTAAGTCAAAACCAGCCCAATAGGATTCTTAGTGTCTTTCCTAGCACCTTTTGTGCCAGTCTGTTCACCTGCATACTCCACTCAGTGACCGCAGAGTTCTCCAGCTCTGTCTACACTTAAAACTTAGGCTGACATAGCTACAGCGCTCAGGGATGTGAAAAATCCATGCCTCTGAGCCCCATAGCTTTGCCTACACAAATCCTGGGTTAGATGCAGCTAGGTCACCAGAAGAATGCAGGGACAGAAGAACTTCTGTTCTGTCACTGCAGGGTGCATCTACGCTATGGGATTATGCCATAGCTATGTCACTGTAGTCTCCATAGTGTAGACATGGCCTCAGTTACTCAGTGCTTGGTCAACCGTAGCTCTCTTCTTTCCCTGCTACAGTCTGGATAGTTTCCAGTACAACTTCCAGTGAGTTCTTATTCCTCTGTAGTTGAAATAACCTTCAGTGCTTGTTTTTTCCATAATGAGTGTCTCACATGTAACCAGGGCAAATCTAGAAATAGAAATGGGCACAGCTCTAATTTTCTTCCTGGGCACTGCAAGTGTTGTCTGTCCCAAGGGCAATAGGCTCGTCTGCCTACTACATAGCCTGGTTTAAAAATCGCCAAACCAGACACATCTCCTACTGCCATGTTTTAGTGGACCCTGACAAGCCAGCCTGCCATTAACTCTCGCGTCTCATGTCTTTGTTCCTGATTAAAACCCAGGTCACTTCATCATGGCCCAGAACTGTCGCTTCTAAATCAGTCACCTTTGACTCTTGAAGACTGAAACATTTATGGGCAAAGTCTAAGCTGTGTACTGTGGCTTTTTTCCATGAACTGTAGGCTTGCTTCTGGCAATAAACTATATGGGGTGGGTATGAAAAGGAACCAGGACTATAGAGCCCTGTGTAGGACTATTTTTTTTATCTCACTCTCGTCCCACCCTGCAATTCCCACTCCCACCCGCTCCCACGGTGTTTCTTACATTTTTGTCCTGCTCCCACCTGCAAAAACCTTAGATCCCGCAAATCCCACAAGAGAGACAGATTCTCCCCCTTCCCCACCCCGCCCCAAAAAGCCAATAAAACCAAAAACCTGGTTGGTTAATATATAATGTCAAACCATGTAAAAATACTTTAACTCCTGTTATAATAGACATCAAATCTTTCTACTCCTTGGATAAATTGAAGTATTAAAACCTTTATTTAAAAACAAACAAACCAGCTTTACATTGCTGAAATTCTATTTATGACAAAACTGACGAGAGATTAATGTTTTAGTGGGCAATTACCACTGGGTTTTTTTGCCCACCCCATCCTGCCCACAACAAAGTACATTTTACCCACTACCGCTATTATGGCAGTGGGTCCCATGGGAGCCCAGTCCCGCTGCAGGGCTCTGCCACACTGATCACTCCCTAATGGAGTTTTATAAATCTCTCCTTACTTGTCACTGCAGCTTGTGCTTTCTCCACATCAAAGAACTGTCATGAGAGCCAGACTCTTCTTTAGGCAATCTCCTCCCTGCCAAGCCCAACAGTCAGATGAAGGGCTAGATTGTGTGATTAGGGAGAAGGGAAGGAGGAGGCTGGGCCAAGTGCAAACTTGTGCAAAAGGCCTGAAGATCAGTCTTGTACTGTCTTTCTGGCTGGCCCAGTGTGCGTGCCAGGCTGCTCTGGGACAGCGAGTGCAGCCTGACATGCAGCCAGCCCTCCGTGGGGGTGACATGGCACCACCCCCTAAACAGGGCTGGGGCGGGGGTCAGTCAACAGAACCTACCTCAAGGGGCTAACTCATAAGATTGGATGCTACCCTACGATCATCTGGTATCCTGTGCATATGCACTTCCCCTCACTTCCAGACATGGGCTTAAAACCAGAGCTGTATAGTTACAGGCAGGAGAATTTCTCCCTTCCAAGTGTAATAGTCTAAAGTAAATTTGACTTGACCTGTATGTGTCAACGTTTAGCCTGTACCTTATCAGAAGGTTACTTTTATTATTGGCTCAGAGCACAACACTTGTCCGTAGTAGCCTGACAAATAAAAAGACAGCACAGTCAAACCCTCCTTCACCAGCCTGTCATCCCGTGTCCTGTCCAAGTGTATCACAGAGTGAAGGCTCACCAGCCTGCTCCATTGCTTAATGAGGCTAGCAGGGAACTCTGCTTGCTAGCATTGACAGTGCAAGCAGACATGATTGAAATGGAACTGGAGCAAAGCATTAATTTGACAGATTGTGCCATGAATAGTTGTCCTAGGTTCAAACCTTTTCCGCTGACAGCAGCATGACATGAAACTGACTCCACAGCTTTTCTCCCTTCCACTTAATTTTTTTTTATCCTTCCAGCTTAATACAGTAGCAGTAATGGCCTCTGCTTGTAGAGGATGGCACAGGGCTCTTCTAACAACTTCCCTAATGCCTTGTTTTAGGAAGTGAGTGGGTGAACTGGGCAATGGTAGGATGACCCTAGAGAGTCTCGTTTCAAGCAATGGACTGGGAGGCAAGCAGTGATTTCCCTACACCCCCCCTGAATTTTCCCAACACCCCCCCTAGTTTTGTGAGCTAGTTACATACCAATTTAGTGACTGTTTGGAAATCTGAATTTAAACTGAAACATTAATACTTCAAAAGCTTATACAGTGTTTGATAAAATATGTGTATCTGAAAAAGTATAATAGATTTGAAAAGTATGAACATAGACTAGCTTCCTTGCTTCCTTATACAGCTGTTTTTTATGATGTCAGTGCATTCATTTCGGTGATGTTGGCCAACCTAATAATTTCAAATGATGATTTGTAAGCGAAGTCTAAATGAGTTCTCCCTGACAGCTAGTGATGAGCTGGGGCTAAGGCTTCAGGGTCAGATTATATTTACATTCACACCTAATCTACATAGGTATCCAGCAAACAGAGCTGTGTTGTCCAAAAGATAGATTTTGGCTGGGGTTGGGTTACAAACCACTTGAATGTGGGGGTACGGGGGGATGGACTTTATCCCCTGAGCCCTGAAACAACCAAACTGAACTCTGCCCTGTGAGGGTCATCCTATCATCATTACCCAGTCCGCTCATTTATTCATGCCCACGACTATCCATAACCTGTTTGTATGAGTGATGTACCCTCACTGCTTGCTGGCTGTACCTTAAACTCACCCACCGTATACCCCGCATTGGGGACATGACAGACTGTGTATATGTATATGCCGTCCAATACCAAAACGCTAACATCCCCCTACAACCTGTATGTTACCCCCAATGACACAATAACTGACGCTTCAAACACTTTGTATCGTTTATTTTTAAATATTCTCTAATAAACTTTAAATTTGTTCTTATTGTATGAGTAAAGGGCAATAGAACTGTACTTAGCCTGTGATGATTTGAAGGCATCAAGAGAGAGGGTGGGGACCTGTCCCTCTCCACAGTTTAAAGACAGAGCTGATTAGGCTCCAATAGATAGTCTTTTGTTCTGTTAAGTGACCACTGCAGCCGAAATCACTGACAATCAGGTCTAAGTGCTTAGTCCTGTTGTGGGGACAGTGTTCCTGTGGGTACAGTGTTTTTGTATAAGAGACAGCCCAGACTGCACTAGCAGCGAGGTTCCCGCACTGAGAGCTCAGCTGAAATCACTGAGAGCTGGTGGAACCTCGAGAGACCAACTCACAGAGGTCACAGTGGTAGGTGACAGCAGAAGGTGACTGTGCAGGGCCATTGGCAACAGAGCGGTGGAGTGAACGGTGGCACAACGAACAGCCGTGGCCAGAGCAAACTGTGCCTTTTTGTCCCCCACCTGGAAGGTGTACTCACATGAAAGCACCTCTGAACTCTGAGTCTCCACTGACCAAGGACAACACCGGTGAGTGGAGTGCAGTGGAGGGAAAAGTGAGGGGCATGTTAAATAAACATTTGTTTGCTGGACTATATTTTAGTCACTTTGCTCCAGAATGCTAGATTTGTGACTGGGAATGGAAACTTAAATAAATATGTTTCCCAGTAGGCCAAAATTTAAAAAATGCAGTATTTGCCAAGGTTGTTATCTCACATTGTTGCTATCTTGGAAGGTCATTATGTTGGGGAGTTTCTGTACTAAACATTTTTATTATAATTAATTTTTACATAAGAATGGTCCATATAGCCCAGTACCCTGTCTTACAACAGTGGTCAAGGCCAGGTGCTTCAGACGGAATGAATGGAACAGGGAATCATCAAGTGATCCATCTCCTGTTGCCCATTCCCAGCTTCTGGCAAACAGGCTAGGGACACTCAGAGCATGGTGTTGCATCCCTCTCATCCTGGCTAATAGCCACAGATGGACCTGTTCTCCAGGAATTTATCTAGTTCTTTTTAAAATCCTGTTATAGTTTTGGTCTTCACAGCATCCCCTGGCAAAGAGTTCCCTGGGTTGACTTTATATTGTGTGAAGAAATACTTCCTTTTCTTTTTTTAAAATCTGCTGCCTATTAATTTCATTGGGTGACTGCTAGCTCTTGTGTTATGTGAAGGATTAAATAAAATTTCCTTATTCACTTTCTTCGCACCAGTCAAGATTTTGTAGACCTCTATATCTACTCAGGACACTTCCTACACTAACACCAGAACAAATCAACATACCCTTAGAGCCCTGACCAGGGTTATTCTATCTACTACCCAAGATCCACAAACCCGGAAATCCTGGATGCCCCATCATCTCGGGCATTGGCACTCTCACTGAAGGACTGTCTGGATACATGGACTCTCTACTCAGACCCTATGCCACCAGCACTCCCAGCTATCTCCGTGACACCACTGATTTCCTGAGGAAACTACAATGCATTGGTGACCTTCCAGAAAACACCATCCTAGCCACCATGGATGTAGAGGCTCTCTACACAAACATCCCACACACAGATGGAATACAAGCTGTCAGGAACAGTATCCCTGATCATGCCACAGCACAACTGGTTGCTGAGCTCTGTGCCTTTATCCTCACACACAACTATTTCAAATTTGATGACAATATATATCTCCAGATCAGTGGCACCGCTATGGGCACCCGCATGGCCCCACAATATGCCAATATTTTTATGGCCGACCTGGAACAACGCTTCCTCAGCTCCCGTCCACTCACGCCCCTTCTCTACCTACGCTACATTGATGACATCTTCATCATCTGGACCCATGGGAAGGAGACTCTGGAAAAATTCCACCAAGATTTCAACAGCTTCCACCCCACCATCAACCTCAGCCTGGACCAATCTACATGGGAGGTCCACTTTCTAGACACCATGGTGCAAATAAGTGATGGTCACGTTAACACCACCCTATACCGAAAACCTACCTACCGCTATGCCTACCTTCATACTTCCAGCTTCCATCCCGGGCACACCACAAGATCCATTGTCTACAGCCAAGCACTGAGGTACAACCGCATCTGCTCTAACCCCACAGACAGAGACCAACACCTACAAAATCTCCACCAAGCATTCTCACAACTACAGTACCCGCACGAGGAAATAAGGAAACAGATCAACAGAGCCAGACGTGTACCCAGAAGCTTCCTACTGCAAGACAAACCCAAGAAAGAAACCAACAGGACTCCACTGGCCATCACATACAGTCCCCAGCTAAAACCCCTCCAACGCATCATCAGGAATCTACAACTCATCCTGGACAATGATCCCACACTTTCACAGGCCTTGGGTGGCAGGACAGTCCTCGCCCACAGACAACCTGCCAACCTGAAGCATATTCTCACCAGTAACTGCACCTCGCACCATAGTAACTCTAGCTCAGGAACCAATCCATGCAACAAACCTCGATGCCAACTCTGCCCACATATCTACACCAGTGACACCATCACAGGACCTAACCAGATCAGCCACACCATCACAGGTTCATTCACCTGCACGTCCACCAATGTAATATATGCCATCATATGCCAGCAATGCCCCTCTGCTATGTACATCGGCCAAACTGGACAGTCTCTAAGGAAAGGGATAAATGGACACAAATCAGACATTAGGAATGGCAATATACAAAAACCTGTAGGAGAACACTTCAACCTCCCTGGCCACACAATAGCAGATCTTAAGGTGGCCATCCTACATCAAAAAAACTTCAGGACCAGACTTCAAAGAGAAATTGCTGAGCTTCAATTCATCTGCAAATTTGACACCATCAGCTCAGGATTAAACAAAGACTGTGAATGGCTTGCCAATTACAGAACCAGTTTCTCCTCCCTTGGTTTTCACACCTCTACTGCTAGAACAGGGCCTCATCTTCCCTGATTGAACTAACCACGTTATCTCTAGCTTGCTTCTTGCTTTCATATATAAACCTGCCCCTGGAAATTTCCACTACTTGCATCCGAAGAAGTGGGTATTCACCCACGAAAGCTCATGCTGCAAAACGTCTGTTAGTCTATAAAGTGCCACAGGATTCTTTGCTGCTTTTACAGATCCAGACTAACACGGCTACCCCTCTGATACTAGACCTCTATCATATCCCCATTAGTCATCTCTTTTCTAAGCTGAAAATTCCCAGTCACTTTAATCTCTCCTCCTGTTTCATACCCCTCATCATTTTAGTTGCCCATCTCTGTACCTTTTCCAATTCCAATATATATTTTTTAGGATGGGTGACCAGATCTACACACACTATTCAAGGTGTGCACGTACCATGAATTTATATAGAGGCAATATGATATTTTCTGTCTTATTATCTATCCCTTTCTTAATGATTCCCAACATTGTTTGCTTTTGTGACTGTTGCTGCACATGGAGTGGATGTTTTCAGAGATCTATCCACAATGACTCCAAGATCTCTTCCTTGAGTGTTAACAGCTAATTCAGATGCCATAATTTTGTATGTATAGTTGAGATTGCTTTCCAATGTGCATTACTTTGCATTTATCAACATTGAATTTAATTTGCCATTTTGTTGCCCAGTCACCCAGTTTTGTGATATCCCTTTGTAGCTCTTCGCAGTCTGCCTGGGACTTAACTATCTTGAATAGTTTTGTATCATCTGCAAATTTTGCCACCTCACTGTTTACCCATTTATGAATATGTTGAATAGGACTGGTCCCAGTACTGACCCCTCAAGGATACCACTATTTATCTCTCTCCATTCTGAAAACTGATAATTTATTCCTACCCTTTGTTTCCCATCTTTTAAGCAGTTACTGATCCATGAGAGGATCTTCCCTCTTACCCCATGATGGCTTACTTTTCAAAAGTCAATTTAAATTAAATACATTTTTTAAAAATTATATATATTTTTTAGAAATCTAGACCTGTTATGTGTTTTGGTGTAACTTGCATTATTCTTATGTTAAATTTGCATAATCCTAACAAAACATTTACTTTATTCATCTCTCTTTTATATATCTCATTGGTCCTGACACCCCCCCTGTAAATTCGAACACCCCCCCTAATTTCAATTCCTGGGGAAACCACTGGAGGCAAGCGATCTGGGTTCAGTTCCCAGCTCTGCTAGACTCCCTGTGGAACCTTGGGCAAGTCAGTTAATCTTCTTGGACCTCAGTAATGGACCCTTATTTTTTCCCACCCTTTGTCTCGTCTATTTAGATTGTTAGCTGTTGAGGGACGGTCTCCTGCTATGTGTATGCACAGCACATAACTTGACGGGGTCCCAATCTGGGCTGGAGCCTTTAGACACTACTGTAATACAGCAAGAATAGCCTGAAAGAGCAGGGATTAGATCTCTGTGCACTTCACACAATGCATGTCACCAGGTCCTTTCGATGGAATTCTAGCTCTTCACTGTTCTTGTTGGTCTCCAAGACTAGTACACTGGGCCTGTTGCAGAATGTTCTTAGGGCTTGTCTATAAGAACACAGTCCCTGGTAAGCTGAGTTGTGAATCTATCCTGTGCTAGCCTGCTGCGCGCTAACTAGCCATGTGGCCCCTGCTGCGGTGCACTACAAGCTCTGCAGTGCACTTTGATCCACTCTGAGTTGAACCGGGAGTAGATTAAAGGGGCCCAGGGAATGTTTAGTGCACGGCAGCAGGGCCCACACGGACGTTTAGTGTGCCGCAGGCCAGTGCAGGGTGGATTGACGCCCCCGCCTGCTGCACACTAAGTGTTGGTACAGATAAGCTCTTGGAGCACGACCTTGATTCTGGAATTTGCTTCCCTATTGGACAGGCAAAGCCCAAGTTTGTTGATCTTCTGGGTGCACTCCTAGGCCTATTTGTACTCGTGCATTTCCTTGGTGGATAGCTTCGGTGGGGGAAATTTCTTCTATGGGCTGAGTCCAGTTTTGTTTTTTACTGGCTCCTGTCAATTTGTGTTACTTCAGGCCTCAGAGGGCCATTGCCTTGTGAAAGGATTAGAGCCACTCAGAAGTCTGAAATCATTGCGGCTCGGAACTACTGTAATACACACGATGGGTAACAACTGCTTATAGAAATTTTTGAATAAGTTATTTCAAAATGTAAATTTTCAGTACAGAACTGCTGGAGCCGGGTATCTCTGTGAAAGTTAATGGCGGTTGTATAGCTAATCCCTTCACCCAGCACTGAAAATGTCCCCCTAACCATGGCAGAGGATAACAAGATGTGTATTCTGTGTATCTCTGGGCAGGACTTTTCTGCTCACTGACAGTATTGTTCTACACATGCTCCTATATTTACATTCAATCATATCAATACTTCTGAGTCTGGAGAAAATCAGAACTGACTTGAACCTTCACCCATCTCTCAAAGTGAACCTGAACCAACCTGGGCTTTTTGCAGGTTCAAAAGTGTTGGGCTACCATCATTTTTTAATCTTTTTTTCATTTTAGTGCAATTTCCTGCTTTCAGCCAGGACTGGAAGTGCCAGTCTAGGAGATAATATAACACAGCGCCTCTGACACAGCCGAGCCCATCAATAGATTGAAATCTCAGGAGAAAGCTTGTTCTTATGAGATTTTGAGCCCCAATGGGCTTTGCATTTTAAACAAAACAGACAAACAAACAAAACTTCACTGATGAGGAAAGAGTAGATTAAATCAGCAGTTCTCAAACAGTGGGTCGTGACCCAATTTTAATGGGGTCACCAGGACTGGTATTAGACTTGCTGGGGCCCAGGGCCGAAGCCCGAGTCCCACTGCCTGGGGCCAAAGCTAAAGCCCACGGGCTTCAGCCCTGGGGGGTGGGGCTTGGGCTTCAGCTTCAGCCCTGGGTGGGAGGGCTCAGGTTACAGGTGCCCCTGTCAGGGGCTGAAGCCCTTGGGCTTCGACATTGGTCCTCCCGCCTGGAGCAGCGGGGCTCAGGCAGGCTCAGGCTTTGGTTCCCCTCCTACCCTCTCCGGGGTCGTGAAGTAATTTTTGTTGTCAGAAGGGGGTCCTGCTGCAATGATGTTTGAGAACCGCGGGATTACTGTATTGTATGCTGAACAGTTTTGCAAGGATTTTGCTGCTGAACTACTGGCAGTCTAATGGGAAAGCTCATTCTGGTGATAAGGATAAGAAGGAAAATAGTTTTTTAGTGAGAGATTGCAGATGAATAGCTGTCAGGAACAGAATCACAACCCGTGTCATGGGCCTGGAAGAAGAGATGTCATTTGGGTGGGTGGTGCCTGGAACGTTTGCTGCTTAGATCTTTACATTTTCTCTTCTAAATTGTTAATGCCTGTTTTGTACAAAGGCTCCCCCAGCAGAGTAAGTCATGCTCTGCGTGACCTGTTTGTGCTGGCTGTTCTGTGCCTATGGTGTGTGTCCTTCCTCTCTGTCCACTAGCATTCCAGCAGTATAAGCTACACACAGTGGCACCCTGTCTGTGCCAGTTGGGACTCCTCATTTATGTCCTTGTTTGTTGGCTGAAATTCCTTCCTCACAATTGTGCCCTGTCAACATCATCAATCACCCCCGACCCCCCAACAGAATTTCTCTCACCTGCTAATGAGAATCTGTCATGGCTGGTTCATTCTCTCCATGTGGTCATTTACCATCCATTTACCAGTGACTCTGTACTATATTCCCAAAGATTTTTTTAAAGGTACTTACAGCAAACATCTGATTCTTGGAGTGGGAAATCCCTGCTGGCAATATCTACGACCTTCAGCCCCAGCGCTTTCTGAAACCAACCACTGCATGTTGGAAAGCAAAAGTTTTCCCTAGGACTGTGTTTACTTTAGTTTCCAGAGTCACTGCAAACATAATTTAAAGCAACAGTTCCCCCTTTATTCAGATAAGTCAGTGCAAACACACATCAAACGTCCTTCATGTTGTCTGGGTTGAAGGTTTAACTACAATGCATGAGTAACATGCCCAATAGAAATCTTTAATGACTGAGTGAAGATCTAAACATTTGGACGATGTGCAAGAACTGCAAACTCAAATGAGTGGAAACAATAAATGGTATCTGTTTACATCTGGTAGGGCAAACTGGCTTAGTCATTGCTATTGCTTTTCTAATGGCTGTAAATAATGCAATCTGATTGCTAAATTTTATGGTTATTTTTTAATTGCTGTTGTCTTTTAATTCCTTTTGTGTAGGTAGCTAGGCATTGATATGTATGAAGCAGAGCCAGTCTATTTTTGTGCCTTTTGAATTTATTAATCAAAATTCCCTTTACAAAATGTTCTGTACAAAAAATACTTTGAGTTCTGTGTAGGATTTGTACCTACATTTGTGTTGTCCCTAATCAGACTAATGGTCTCTGGTGGTGGCTTAGGCATGATGTTTCAGAATTCCTCTGGACAGCTGTGCAGTGTCTAGGAAAGAGCTGATTTTTCCTGCCCCCTGAATAGATCAGTTGATAACTTGAAGTATGCAGTTTAAATATTTCTTTCTGAAAAACCCGATGCATCTCTACTGAAGTCAGTGCAAACCTTTCCATTGGTTTTATGGGAGTTGGATCAGGCCTTTAGCATAGTGCCATAGAAATGTAGGACTGAAAGAGGCCTCCACACTGAGGAAAGACTAAGGGCTAGTCTACACTGGCAATGCTAAAGTGCTGCCATGGCAATGCTTTAACATGGCTTGTGTTGTGTATTTGGTTGTCATGGGTTTTGTTACTATGGCAACTGAGTTAGACTATTAAGGGATAGCTCAGCCGGTTTCAACCGGCTGAGTGAGCTCTCTGTTTCTGTAAATAAAATGGAGGTTTTGGTTAGCTGTCTGCTCTCTGGCCTCAAGTGATTGCTTCCTACACCGGCTGCCCCTAGGACATAACACTGGCGACGAGGATGGGATTCCGGTGCTGCTCCAGTAACAGAAGGAAGTAGAAGTCAAGGTAAAGACCAAACAAAGAAAAAAAGCTGCTTGTTTGCACTGACTGTGAAAGTGAAACTAATAACCATGGCTACTCTGACCAGGCCCCTGGAGCCTTTTGATGAGAATACAGAGCAGTGGCATGTGTATACTGAGCGTTTTGAGCTTTTTGGTATTGCAAATGACATTACAGAAGCGAAGAAGGTGCCAATATTCTTAACTGTTGTAGGGGCTAAAACCTACTCTCTGCTACGCAGCTTACTACACCCTGTTAAGCCTGAGACTAAATCTTACAGTGACATTGTGGAAATCCTGGGGTCTCATTTCTCCCCAAAACCACTGGTAATTGTTGAAAGATATAGGTTCCACAAAAGAGACCAAAAGGAAGATGAAACAGTTGTACAATTTGTAGCCATTTTAAAAAAGCTAGCAGAACATTGTGAATTTAAAGAGATGTTAAATGATGCTCTGCGTGACAGGTTAGTGTGTGGCCTCTGCAGTGAAGCTATACGGAAGCGCCTACTGACAGAGGCTCAGCTTACATTACAGAAGGCTGTTGATATTGCTGTCTCCATGGAACTGGCTACAAGGGAGGCACAATACATCGGTGCATCCCCTAGGGTGCAAAAAGTGTCACAAGAACTGACCCACAAAACGGTGCAGAGTCAAGAATGTTACCGCTGTGGTAAGCTGAGTCACCAGGCATCAGAATGCTGGTGTAAGGACCTGGTGTGTCGACACTGTGGCAAAAAGGGACACATTGAGTATGCCTGTAAACAAAAGAAAAAGAGGCCTGTGGTCTGGCCGACAAAAAGAGGAACCTTGCATACCCTAGAGCAGACCCAGGATGATCAAGGTGACACCTCCTCACAAGAGGAAGTGCCACTGCATGTTTTGTCTTTGGCAGCGGGCTCACATGAATACTGGGTAATCCCCTTATTGGAGGGCAACCTATACGCATGGAACTAGACACCAGTGCAGCTGTCTCGCTGGTTCCTGAGACTGTGTATAAGGAAAAGCTACAGCATCTTCCGCTTAAGGCAACAAAAACTGTTCTGAAGACGTATACAGGTGAAGCTGTGCCCATGTTGGGCACTATTGATGTTAAGGTGGAGCTCAATGGACAGGCGGCTAAATTGCCACTGTTTGTGGTGAGAGGTGACTACCCAGCCTTAATGGGTAGGTCTTGGCTTGGGAAGATTCAGCTGAACTGGGCAGAAGTGCACCGGATGACTAAAGAAGAAACCAGTCTAACCCCTATACTAAGGAAACATGCTGCTGTTTTTGGAGATGATTTGGGAGGTATGAAGGGAATCACTGTGACATTGAACATTAAACCTGGCAGTCCACCAAAATATCTGAAAGCCCGAACTGTGCCATATGCCATCAGGCCAAAAGTTGAAGCAGACCTGGAGCGCCTGGTCACCAATGGAGTCCTAATACCAGTTACCCATAGCTCATGGGCCACTCCTATCGTTCCAATCGTGAAGAAAGATGGCTCTCTCCGGATTTGTGGTGATTTTAAAGTCACTGTCAACCCAGTGTTGTGTGCAGAGCAATACCCGCTTCCCCGCATCGATGACCTCTTCGCAGGCCTGGCTGGGGGACAAAAGTTCAGTAAGATTGATCTGAGTCAAGCATATTTACAGATGCACATTGATGAAAAGTCCCAAGAGCTGTTGACTATTGTGACTCATAAGGGGCTTTATCGATACTGTCGCCTACCCTTCGGAATCACATCGGCTCCCGCCCTGTTCCAGAGGGCTATGGACCAGATCTTGTGTGGCTTGTCAGGAGTTCAGTGCTATCTGGATGATATCCTGGTCACTGGAAGAAATGAAGAGGATCACTTAAAGAATTTAGAGGCTACCCTACAAAGACTGGAAGAGTATGGCCTACGAGTTCGCAAAGACAAGTGTGAATTCTTCAAGCCCTCTGTTGAATATTTGGGACACATCATCGATTCTGCAGGTCTTCATAAGGCCCCTGCAAAAGTTAAAGCTATTGTGGAGGCTCCCCCACCTCGAAATGTAAGCCAGCTACGCTCATTTCTAGGACTACTGAACTATTATGGAAAGTTCATCTCACAGTTAGCCACACTGCTAAAACCACTTCATGAGCTCCTTGGGCAGAACAAGGCCTGGAAGTGGACTGAAGCCTGTGATGTTGTATTTAACAAAGCTAAGGATGCATTGTTAAATTCTGAAGTTCTAACGCACTTTGATCCATCCTTACCCCTGCAATTGGCCTGCGATGCTTCCCCTTATGGAGTGGGAGCGGTCGTGTCACACATTATGCCTTCGGGAGAAGAAAGACCTATTGCTTTTGCTTCACGCACTCTAAGCAAAGCAGAAACTAACTACGCCCAAATCGAACGTGAGGCATTAGGAATTGTTTTTGGAATTAGGAAGTTTCATCAGTACCTGTTTGGGCGAAAGTTTACTCTTCTTACAGACCATCAACCTCTGACATCAATTTTTGGACCCTACACAGGCATTCCCCCATTAGCTGCTAGTCGTATGCAACGTTGGGCATTGATACTTTCTGCACACACATATGAAATCAAATATCGGAAATCCACTCTGCACGGCAATGCAGATGGCCTCTCAAGGTTGCCTTTACTGGTCAAACATCAAGATAGTGCCCAAAAGGAAATCTTCTACTTTGAACAGGTAGAGAATACACCCATCACTGCTACTCAGATAAAGAAGGCAACCCGCGTTGACCCAGTATTATCCCAAGTTATGGACCTGGTGATGCATGGAAAATCTCGACAAACCTCTCCGGTCTCACCCGACCTTGTTCCCTACATGTCCAGGCGGACGGAGTTATCGGTCCAATCTGGTTGTTTGTTGTGGGGGAGGCGTGTCATTATTCCACCACCCCTGAGATCACAGATGTTAGAACAGCTACATTCCGGTCACTGTGGAATAGTGCGCATGAAGGAAATTGCATGAAGCTATTTTTGGTGGCCTAGATTGGACAGTGCTATTGAAGAGAAGGCAAAAGCTTGTATGTCATGTCAGAGTGTAAGAAATGCACCCCAGTGGGCACCCCTACACCCATGGGACTGGCCTGAAAACCCGTGGCAACGTATTCACGTTGACTTTGCTGGCCCCCTTGAAGGAAGCATGTTCTTGGTGGCAGTAGATGCCCATTCTAAATGGCCAGAAGTCTCTATAATGCAGTCCACTACTGCAGAGAGTACTATCCAAAAACTACGAGGACTCTTTAGTCGTTTTGGTCTGCCAGAACAACTTGTGAGCGACAACGGACCGCAGTTCGTCTCTCAGGAGTTTCAAAATTTTATGAAGGCAAATGGGATACACCACATCACGTCAGCACCATATCATCCGTCCACCAACGGATTAGCTGAAAGATTTGTGCAGACAATGAAAAACGCTTTGAAATCAGCAAAGGGACAACACTCCATTCAAAAGCGTCTGGATACCTTCTTACTTTCCTATAGAAACACACCTCATGTTACGACCCAGGCTTCCCCAGCCTTTCTAATGATGGGACGACAGCTGCGCACTTGCTTTGATCTGCTGAAACCTTCTGAACCCAGACAAACTGTGGAACATCAGCAGCAATATCAAGTAATCAGACGGGCACCCAGAGCAAAAGACCGAACCTTTAGCCCAGGGCAGCCAGTTTTGGCTCGGAATTATACTTCCAGAGCTAAATGGGTCCCGGCCACAGTCATCACTCAAACAGGACCTGTTTCCTATACAGTCCGGACTGCAGAGAATCTTACCTGGCGGCGACATGTAGATCAGCTGTTGCCAGGTCATGCCAGTCTTCAGGACCCATCTGCAGTTGAGGGGTCTGACTTCACCCCTCCTGGTGAGACACCGAATCATGAGTCACCTGTTCCTGACTGTTCTCCTCCATTACTGCCGGCAGCTGAGATACCCCTTTGCCCAGCACGAGCTGATACCACCTCCTCACCTATTCGTGCTGCGGACCCTGAGCCCCTAGTACTTTCGGGTGCAACAACACCAGAAGTTCGCCGTAATCCACCTAGAGACAGAAGGCCTCCTCATCGGCTGGATCTTTAGTTAGGGCGAACCCACGGTTATGGGGCAAAATAATCCCCAGGGTTTAGCCGGGAATGGAGGCAGTCTACCCTCCTTCTCTAGTTTAGTGTGTGTTTTATTTAGGGGATGTTCTTATTAGGGGGGGAGGAATATGTTGTGTATTTGGTTGTCATGGGTTTTGTTACTATGGCAACTGAGTTAGACTATTAAGGGATAGCTCAGCCGGTTTCAACCGGCTGAGTGAGCTCTCTGTTTCTGTAAATAAAATGGAGGTTTTGGTTAGCTGTCTGCTCTCTGGCCTCAAGTGATTGCTTCCTACACCGGCTGCCCCTAGGACATAACAGCTTGTGTGGTTGCGGCGCAGCGCTGGGAGAGAGCTCTCCCAGTGCTCTAAAAAACCCACCTCCATGAGGGGCGTAGCTACCGGCACTGGGAGCGCTGGTGCACTGTCTACACTGGTACTTTACAGCACTGAAACTTGCAGTGCTCGGGGGGGTGTTTTTTCACACCCCTGAGCAAGAAGGTTGCTGCACTGTAAATTGCCAGTGTAGACAAGCCCTTAGTATTATCTCTCTAGACCAGTGTTGCTCAACCTTTTTGATACCAGGGACTGGCTTGCTGCCTTCCTAAACTGTGTCAGGGAGATCTCAGGGACCGATCATTGAGAAACCCTGATCTAGACCTTGTCTGACAAATATTTGTCTGACCTGTTCTTAAAAACCTCCAATGACAGAGATTCCACAACCCTCTAGGTAATTTGATCCAGTGCTTAACTACCCCTACAATTAGCAATGTTTTCCTCAAATCTAACCTAAATCTTCTTTGTTGCAATTTGAGCCCATGATTTCTTGCCCTGTACAACTATATCATAAATGTTTGTTGGTCATAAAATTATCCGATCTCTCTTAAGATCTGGCTCCTGTATTCTGGAATCTGGTCTCCTGTCTCACTAACTTCCACATGTTAAGGCAATGAACCATACACTCAGTTGGGTCAATTGGTGCTGCTCTACTGAAGCAATTGGAACTGTGCTGATATGCTTAAACTGAGCATCCAGCCCTGGGGGTGCAATACAATCAACAGTCTGTTCCAAGATTATTAATCTAGGCCGAGATTTAGATGAATCTTGTGCGGAGATTGTGGGCAGGACAGGTTGGGTTTCTGGGTCTGTGAGCTAGTGTTTGTGGGTGTCCAGCAGTTTCAATGAAGACTTCACCGGAATCATGATTCGTCTCCATCATGAGACATACTACAGCATGAAGCTGGATAGTCTTTTATTTCTTTAAACCCACTTGCCATTAGCTGCATTCAACGTCTCCTTGCTGTTGAAGGAGTATGGAGCAGTGCAAAGATGATCTGGTTTTGTTCTACCCTTCAGGATCTAAAAATCTCTCAGTTGACTCCTCTATGATTCTTCCCCTTATAAGACTAAATAAATCCTGAGTTTACAATTTCTCCATGTATGCAAACCTCATTATATCTCTATATCCTTGGCCTTCTCTGGGCCTTGCCAATCTCACTGGTTTTTAAATATATAATTATTTTCCCCTCAGATCAATACAGCAAAACGAATACATGGTGCAATGTATAACACAAAATGTTAGCGGTACATATAAGGGATTCCATGAACATAGCTAGCCAGAGCAGGAAGCCTGAGAGCTCTATCCACAGGAAGGAACACTGTGACCATGGGAACAATTGCCTAAGTTATGAGTGAAAATAATTAAGAAAGAAATGAACTCCCTCCCTGAACTGCCAATAGCCCCTCTTGCCTGAAAGGGCTGGAGGAGCAAGTAATCTTGTGACAATAGGATCCATGCAAATCCAGACTATATTGTTGACCCTTGGTCTGAGTGATTAGGCACTACTTGGGGCCTTGCCAGGCTATCTCTGTTAGGAGGAGAAATTGATGATAGTCAGGTATTTCTGTTGTGAATAGGGTGACCAGACGTCCCAATAAAATCGGGACCATCCCGATATTTAGGCGTTTGTCCCGCATCCCGACCGATCTTTGACTGGGACACAATTTGTCCCGATATTTCATTCCGCCGGCAGCACTCGCCTTTTTTATTTTTTTTTTCCCCTCGCTGCTCTGCCGGCAGCACTCAGCTTTTTTTTTTTTTTTGCTCTGCCGGTGGACACCCCCACCCCCCTCAATGTGTCCCGATATTTTCTCCCTCTCATCTGGTCACTCTAGTTGTGCAACAGCTTTATTTACAAAACATGTACACAAAGTGCTGTTTCCCTGGACACAGTAGGAACAAACAACAGCAGGCAGTTTAATTGCTCAGAAAGGCAAGTTTATCTTTTCCAGCCAGTCCTGTGCCCCAAGGCTTCCTCCTAGGGCCACATTCACCACTTCACCTTTGGCTTCCTCTTGGCTTCTGCTTAGACACACTGCAACCAGTCAATGCCCCAATCCCTGTGTTTCTGCTTGGTCCCTAGGGAAACCCCAGGCTGCAGGGGCTTTGCCTTGTGCCATAGGCATTGGCTTCTTTTGTTTCAGCTATTGCTATACAAAGGGGCATTTAATTGTTCCTTTATTTAGCCTGAAAGAATGGTTGTTAGCACACCCATCAACTTTACCTAGGGGCTTGGCTACACTTAGGGTTTGCAGCGCTGGTAGTTTGCAGCGCTGGTCATCCAGCTGTGTAGGAGCAGCGCTGGTGTGTGGCCACACTCACAGCTACCAGCGCTGGTGTGTGGCCACATTTGCAACATTTGCAGCGCTGATGGGAGTGCTGCATTATGGGCAGCTATCCCAGCATTCAAGTGGCAACAGCGTGCTTTTCAAAAGGGGGGTGGAGGGTGGTGTACTGTGACAGGGAGCGGGGAAGAGAGAGAGAGTGGATTTTTGGAGCCAACACTGTGTGTTAGTTTCCTGGATTGAAAAATCACAAAATGTTTGCGAGCCCTTAGTCTTAACTCTTAATTGCAAACAGCCTGCCTCCAACACGGACTCCCCGCTGTTTCACTCACTCCCTGTGGTGTACTGTGACAGGGAGCGGGGAAGAGAGAGAGAGTGGATTTTTGGAGCCAACAGTTTAGCTTCCTGGATTGAAAAATCACAAAATGTTTGCGAACCCTTGGTCTTAATTGCAAACAGCCTGTCAAGCAAACATTCACTCCCTGCCTCTCATTTGATCGTTCACAGCCAGGTACAGATAGCTCCTGTTTGCTGTGATCAGTGTTTTTTTTTTTAGATAAGCAGTTCAAGCTCCGATCGGAGTTCACAACAAAACAAAGAGAGGCTGCATAACAAAACAAAGAGAGTAATTTAGTTAAAAGCTTTCTGGGATATCTCCTTATTCCCTGGAGGCCAATAAAAGCGCTGGTGTGTGTCCACACTTGATGAGCAGCGCTGGATCACCAGCGCTGCAATCGCTACACCCCAACCTGGCCAGGTGTACAGCCAGCGCTGCAGCCAGGGAGTTGCAGCGCTGGATGTGCCTTGCAGGTGTGGACGGTTACTAATTGCAGCGCTGGAAAGCCTCTACCAGCGCTGCAACTTGCAAGTGTAGCCAAGCCCTAGGTAGTTTGTGATTGATGGCAGTCATTAACACCTTCCAACATAACACTATATGCTAAACTCTCTGCACTGGTATTGCATTTCTAGCAGGTGTCAAAGTCAGTGAATTCAGTTTTCAGCATTTTGCAAGGGGAATATAACTTGCATTGATAATTTTTAATTGAATAGATCTGAGGGTTTGGCTACACTTGCAGCTGTACAGCGCTGGGAGTTAAAGCTGTCTTCGTACAGCTGTGTAGGGAAAGCGCTGCAGTGTGGCCACACTGACAGCTACCAGCGCTGCAGTGTGGCCACATTTGCAGCATTTGCAGCGCTGCTGGGAGTGGTGCATTATGGGCAGCTATCCCAGCGTTCAAGTGGCTGCAGCATGCTTTTCAAAAGAGGAGGGTGGGGTGGAGTGTGACAGGGAGCGTGGGGGAGACAGAGAGAGTGGATTTTTGGAGCTGACACTGTGTCAGCTCCCTGCCTTGCAAGTTCCGACCCCTTCCCCACCCCTCTCTCATTCACTAAATGCAAATAGCCCTCTTTGTTTTTTTCCTCTCACAGACCAGATAAGCAGCTGCTCCGAAACGGACCCCCCCCTTCCCTCCCGCACGCCGTGCTGCTTCTCTCCTCAACCAAACATTCCAAAGGGATCCCTCTGCCTGCCTCTGCTCGAGCAAACAGTAGCTGTGTTTGTTTTTTAGGGTACGTCTACACTACAAGACTATTTCGAATCAACTTAATTCGAATTTGCGGAATCGACCTTATGAAGTCGAAGTTGTGTATCCACACTAAATACACTAGTTCGACTGTGTGAGTCCACAGTAACGGGGCCAGTGTCAACTTTGGAAGCGGTGCACTGTGGGAAGCTATCCCACAGTTCCCGCACTCCCCGCTGCCCACTGGAATCCTGGGATTTCCCCCCAATGCATGCTGGGGGGAAAAATGTGTCGAGGGTGGTTTTGGGTAACTGTCATCATTGAACCGTCACTCCCGCCCTCTCTCCTTGAAAGCGCCGGCGGGAAATCTGTTCGCGCCCTTCTCTGGTCGGTTACAGCTCGGACGCCACAGCACTGCGGGCATGGAGCCCGCTGCGATCATCGCTGCACTTATGGCCGTTGTCAACTCCTCGCACCTTATCGTCCACCTCTTCCACAGTCAGCTGCTGAGAAATCGGGCGAGGAGGCTCCGGCAGCGCGGTGAGGACAGGAAGTCACAGAGTGGTGCAGACCTCTCACAAAGCAGGGTACGCCGCGCAGTGGAGATCATGGTGGCAATGGGTCAAGTTCATGGTGTGGAACGGCGATTCTGGGCCCGGGAAACAAGCACGGACTGGTGGGACCGCATAGTGCTGCAGGTCTGGGATGAATCACAGTGGCTGCGGAACTTCAGGATGCGTAAGGGCACTTTCCTTGAACTCTGTGACTTGCTGTCCCCTGCCCTTAAGCGCCAGGACACCTGGATGCGAGCAGCCCTGACTGTGGAGAAGCGAGTGGCCATAGCCCTCTGGAAACTTGCAACGCCAGACAGCTACCGGTCAGTAGCGAACCACTTTGGCGTGGGCAAATCTACCGTAGGGCTTGCTGTGATTCAAGTAGCCCACGCAATCGTTGAGCAACTGTTCTCAAAGGTAGTGACCCTGGGAAACGTCCAGGTCATCATAGATGGCTTCAGCGCGATGGGATTCCCAAACTGCGGTGGGGCTATAGATGGCACTCACGTCCCTATCCTGGGACCGGCCCACCAGGCCAGCGAGTACATTAACCGAAAGGGCTACTTTTCTATGGTGCTGCAAGCACTGGTGGACCATAGGGGACGTTTTACCAACATCTACGTGGGGTGGCCGGGCAAGGTTCATGACGCGCGTGTGTTCAGGAACTCTGGTCTGTTTAAACGCCTCCAGGCAGGTAGTTTCTTCCCGGACCACAAAATAACGGTTGGGGATGTGCAGATGCCTACAGTGATCCTCGGGGACCCAGCCTAGCCGCTAATGCCCTGGCTCATGAAGCCCTATACAGGCACCTTGGACAGTGAGAAGGAACTCTTCAACTACCGGCTGAGCAAGTGCAGAATGGTGGTGGAGTGTGCTTTCGGACGTCTCAAGGGGAGATGGCGGAGCTTACTCACTCGCTCGGACCTCAGCGAAAAAAATACCCCCGTTGTTATTGCTGCTTGCTGTGTGCTCCACAATCTCTGTGAGAGCAAGGGGGAGACCTTTATGGCTGGATGGGAGGTTGAGGCCAATCGCCTGGCTGCTGATTACGCTCAGCCAGACAGCCGTGCCGATAGAAGATCCCAGCGGGAAGCGCTGTGCATCCGGGAGGCTTTGAAAGATAGGTTCCTCGGAGAGCAGGGTAACCTATGACTCTCCAGTTGATTTACAGAGAAGCTGAACCTCAGCCTGTTTCAGTGACTGTTGACTTCGATCTGCAGTTACATACCCCGTTCTCCAGGTTTCCCCCCTTCCAACACACGTTTTAAAATAACTTTAATGGAACACTGATTATTAATAAAGTTTTCTTTAATTATGAATTCCTGTTCAAGGGTTGAAACATGGACGCAGACTGTGGTGGGTACGGTGTGCACTGATGTCCAGACCGCTTCTACACTAGAGGAATGACAGGCTCCTGCTCCTACAGTGGTCTCTGGGGGGAGGACGGTTGCAGGTGGGTGTGCAGGAAGGGGTGGGTTTGCAGGAAGGGGTGAGGGGTGCCGTCTTTGGGACGGAGTTTGGATGCAGGCTCTGGACTGGGGGTTGGGGCGTAGGAAGGGGTGAGGGGTGTGTGGGAAGGGTGAGTATGTGTCTGTGGATGAGGGCTCTTGCTGGGGCTCAGGGCATCGGAGAGGCTCGTGGCTAGGGGGGAAGGGCATGGTAAGGGCAGCCTGCCTTGCCATTTGTGGATGTCAGGCGCTAGGACCCTGGGGCAGCATACACCTCACAGACTGACCCGGGGCAGCATTCACCTCCCAGAATGACCCTAGTGCCTAGTGACTGCAGTCTGTGTGTGTCCTGCTGTTGATCCTGCCCCCAAGTCTGTACCCTGGTAATGGAGGCTGTCCTATGCAATTAAAAAACCCCTCCCCCCCTTCACACAAAGTCTTCTGACAAGGAAAACGTGACGGAAACAGTGAATAACAACAAACTACTTTTAATACTCAACTACACAGTGGGGGGATGAAACTTGGATTTGGGACTGGGTGATCCAGGAAGGGAAGCACTTCTCACACTTTAGGGAATGACAGCTGTTTGGTACATGAGCGCTCTGCTGGGGTGGAGTGACAGTTTTCACGGCCCCTAGCGCCCCTCCTTCTTGTGATTTTGGGTGAGGGGGGGACAGGACTTTGTGGCGGGGGAAGGCGGTTGCAGATACAGTTATGGGGGGCTCTCTGCTCCTGCCTGCGGTCCTGCAGAACATCTACAAGGCGCCGGAGCGTGTCCGTTTGCTCCCTCATTAGCCCAAGCAGCGTTTGAGTCGCCTGCTGGTCTTCCTGCCGCCACCTGTCCTCCCGTTCGCTGTGTGAGCGCTGGTGCTGACATAGGGTCTCCCTCCACTGTCTCTGCTCGGCCGCCTCGGCTCTGGAGCAAGCCATCAGTTCCGAGAACATGTCGTCCCTAGTCTTTTTCTTTCGCCGCCTAATCTGCGCCAGCCTCTGTGAGGGGGATGCCGAGGCAGTTCGTGAAAGAGCCGCAGCTGTGTGATGGGAAAAAGGAAGTGATTTCCTTGAAAAGATACATGTTTGCGAACACTGAACACAGTCTAGTCAGTTTCTGTGAACAAGACCATACAGGGCACCTAGTCTCACGAGCTCTCAGGACAAGTTCGAGATTTCGGAATACGCTTTCATTGGCTGTGGTCTTGCACAGGAGATCGGACAAGCGGGGCGGTACAGCTGAATCCGTGTAGCAGCCAGGCCTGGTAAGCACTACACTATAGGCTGCTTAACAGTTAATGGATAGCTGTGCCCTCCCGCTGAAGGCAATCTGTAAAGCATAAAGTCTGACCCTGTTCCAGCCCCTCGCGGCTGTGCACGGGAAAGATCACTGTATGCTTTTCCTCTGTGGCCTCCAACACGTGGCTGTTAAGTGAAGGTCATTGCTATGCAAAGTAAAAGTCAAGCATTCACAATAGTAACAGTACACTAATTGCCCTAATTAGATGCAGCAATCGCCGAACGAGATTAGCCTGAGGCGGGTCACTCGGAGAGAGAGAGAGAGGATGCTGCTCGAATCCCTGCACAGACCAGGACCGTACGCTGCAATGCTGGTGGAGGCAATGATTCCGCTGTACATTAGGATGGCCTGGCGCGGAAGAGTGTGCTTCCACGGAGCACCAAATAAGGCACCTCTCCCCAGGAACCTCCTGCGGAGACTTTTCGAGCTGCTCTCCGAGAGCTTCGTGGAACTGTCCCAGGAGGATTTCTGTTCCATCCCTATCTGTGTGGACCTTCTCTTTATATAGTTTTTTAAGCAAAAGGTTTTATATAGTTTTTACATATTTTTTATTCCTGTTTTTTAAAAAATAAATGTTTCCATGTTTATAGCACTTACCGACTGATCCTTCCCCTGATTCTGAGTCCGGGATAACGGCCGGGGAGGGTTGGTAGGGGATCTCTGTGAGGATGATGAAGAAATCCTGGCTGTCGGGGAAAGCGGTATTGTAAGCGCTGTCGCCTGCGTCGTCCTCCACAAACCCTTCCTCATCTTCCCCATCGGCGAACATCGCCGAGGAACTGCCCCTCGACACTATCCCATACTCAGAGTCCACGGTCACTGGTGGGGCAGTGGTGGCAGACCCACCTAGAATGGCATGCAGTGCCTCGTAGAAGCGGCAGGTCTGGGGCTGTGCTCCGGAGCGTCCGTTTGCCGCTCTGACTTTTTGGTAGCCTTGTCTCAGGTCCTTGATTTTCACGCGGCACTGCGTTGTATCCCGGCTGTATCCTCTGTCTCTCATGGCTTTGGAGACCTTCTCGTAGGTCTTTGCATTCCGTTTGTTGGAGCGCAGCTCCGAAAGCACAGACTCATCGCCCCACACAGCGATCAGATCCAGGACTTCACGGTCTGTCCATGCTGGGGACCTCTTTCTATTCTGGGATTGCATGGACTCCTCTGCTGGAGAGCTCTGCATCGTTGCAGGTGCTGCTGAGCTCGCCCCGATGTCCAACCAGGACATGAGATTCAAAGTGCCCAGACAGGAAAAGGAATTCAAATTTTCCCGGGTCGTTTCCTGTGTGGCTGGTCAGAGAATCCAAGCTTGGACTGCTGTCCAGAGCGTCAACAGAGTGGTGCACTGTGGGATAGCTCCCGGAGCTAGTAAGTTCGATTTGCATCCACACCTAGCCTAATTCGACATAGCCATGTCGAATTTAGCGCTACTCTCCTCGTCGGGGTGGAGTACCGAATTCGAACTAAAGAGCCCTCTAGGTCGAACTAAATGGCTTCCTGGTGTGGACAGGTGCACGGTTAATTCGAATTAACGCTGCTAAATTCGAATTAAAGTCCTAGTGTAGACCAGGCCTTAGATAAGCAGCTCTGGGAGCCCCGAGTTCACAACAAAACAAAGAGAGGCATCACAACAAAACAAAGAGTGTTATCTTTACTTAAAAAGCATTATGGGAAGGTTCTGGAGGTCAGTTACAGCGTAGTAAGATTAATCACTGTTTACACTGGCACTCCAGCGCTGCAGCACCAGCACTGTTCTCTTTATTCCTCTCGTCGAGGTGGAGTACAACCAACACTGTAGCCAGGGAGATACAGCGCTATATGTGCCTTGCCAGTGTGGACGGGGAGTAAGTTACATCGCTGTAAAGCCACCACCAGCAGTGTAACTCTCAAGTGTAGCCAAGCCCTCAGTCCTTCATTAAGTGTAGTGTTTCTTACAGTCCTATTAACCTCTTTCCACATGAACTCACCATGAACTACATTCCTTTTCCCAGTTTTCTTTTCCACTAAATCAGGAATTACTGCTATATCTTAAGAGGTAGCACCCAAAACTGAACACAGTATCCAAACGAGAGGGCTCCATTGTTCAAATACTGTCATTATATTATGTTCTGGATTATTTTTACATCCCCTTATTAATGCACCCACACATCCTATTTGCATTTTTTTTATAACTTACCTTTTTAAAAAAAATTCTCATTACAACTGTCAGATTTAAGAGCAAAGAAATAACAAGTGTAGAACAATAGATGTGAAGGGTTCAGTTCTTCCTCTAGTTAATGCCATTGATTCTGACTGAGTCACTCCTGATTTTCATTGGAATGAGTGGAGAAACACGTTTTTCCATGGATAGTGAAAAGCAGTTTAATAAATAATTGCAGTGTACAATGTGTTGTCTGGATAAACCTCTTTTTTTTTTTTCCTGGAAAGGTAACTTCCTGGCAGAGAGATGATTTAGACGTGGAACGGTCTCCCCAGGGGAGTGCTGAAATCCCCACTGCTGTAGATTTTTCAAAGTGGACCAGACAAAGCAAGAGAAAATGCACTGTAGGGAACAATTCTGCAGTGGCAGGGAGATGGGATTGGATCTCTTTGCATCTCTCACCCCAATCCATGTGGGTGCACCTTTCTTCCCATACCGAGCACTACTGGGGTTCCATTAAGGTGCAAGAGTCCACTCCAATGAAGCTAGTGGCTGGATTAGGGCCACAGTCTTTACTTACAGTAGTGATCCCCAACCTTTTCCACCCTGGGACCTCCTCCCATGTATCGGCATGCACTCCCTGACATTTGTTTGCAACCCTTCTCTGGGCTGAGAACCCATGACTTGTATAATACTCAGGTAAACCAACCCCAGGTCTCAAGAACACTTTGAAATGAACTGCTATCTAAGAGACTGAATAAACATTACAAAGGGACAACAGGACCCTGAAGAAAAACATCCCATCTGACTTTTTAGCCATTAACTAGAACAGAGCCATCCTGCTCCCTTCCCGTTACTCCTGTTGAATAGCTCTGACTCACATAAGTAGCCTAACTGCTATTGCTAGAAAGTTAAATGTCTTTCTTCTGAACTGGTCCAGTTCAGCTGGAATGTCTTCTTGTATGTGAAAGTGGTTCAGATTTAACTCTGGATTTGGGTCACTTATCCACACTAACTGCCAATTCTTCTTCGAGTGATTGCTCCTATGCATTCCAGTCAGGTGTGCGCGCCGCGCGTGCACGGCTCTTCGGAACATTTTTACCCTAGCAACTCCAGCGGGCCGGCTGGGCGCCCCCTGGAGTGGCGCCGCTATGGCGCTGGATATATACCCCAGCCGGCCCGTCCGCTCCTCAGTTCCTTCTTACCGCCCGTGACGGCCAGTTGGAACAGTGGAGTGCTCTCTTACCTCCACAGCCCTAGCGTTTCTCCATTCTTCTCTGTACATAGTTGGTTAACTTAGTTTAGTAGTTAGATTAGTTGAATAAGTTTAGTTAGTTATAGTATAGTAGGGGAATTAGAGGGGTTCGCCCCTCTTCTTCCACAACCGGTGCGGGCTCATGCCCAAGGCACCGGGGTTTAAGCCCTGTGCGGCTTGCCAGTGGCACATGCCCGTGGGCGACCCGCACGACTCCTGCCTGCGCTGCCTCGGGGAATCTCACAGGACAGATAAGTGCCCGATCTGCACGGCGTTTAAGCCGCGCACCAGAAAGGAGCGAGACTCTCGCCTCAAGCAGCTCCTTACGGAGTCGGCACTTCAGCCTCCCGCGCCGTCCCCGGCGGCACCGAAACCGTCCTTGGCGCGCAGCGCACCAGCGGCACCGAGCCGCCCCGGTACCGACGCGACTAAATCTTCGCAGACGGCACCGAAGTCCCGGCACCGTTCCCTCTCTCCACCGAGGAAGCGGAAGACGGCGCACTCGGCTCCTAAGCCTCCTGCTTCGGGACAGCTTACCCAGCCATCACCGGCACCTCCGGCACCGGCTGTGGTAGTGCACAAGCCGTGCACGGTCCCGTTGACTCCGGCACCTCAAGAGCCGTCGAGTCCGGTACCTCCCTGCTCCCCGGTGCCAACCGCGGTCGAGCTGCATCTCCCGTCCACGCCCGAGACATTCTCGACGGCGAGAGAGCTTATCGAGCTCACAGAGGCACCGAGCCTCCAGCCCCCGGCACCGCCGGTGCAGGCTGTTCAGTCAGCGGGCAAGCCGGCCATGATGCGGCCCCCTTCCCCTGACGGACGGGATAGACGGCGCTCCAGGACTCGGTCTCGCTCCCGGTCCCGAAGACGGTCACCGTCGCGCCGCTCCAGGTCCCAGCACCGCTCTCCATCGCGGTACCGTTCACCCTCTCGACGCCGGTCGCAGTCCCTGTACCGTTCAACATCGCGGTACCGGTCGCACTCCCGGAGACGCTCCCGGTCCCGATCACCGTCCCGTCGGCACCGCAGGAAGTCCGAGTCCCAGCACCGGTCCCGGCACCGTGACTCCAGAAGCCGCTCCCGGCACCGCCGGTCGAGATCCCGGTCGAGCTCCCGGCACCGGTCGAGCTCCCGGCACCGCGGCAGTCGATGGTCTTGCTCGCCATCTCAGTACCGCGACGACCGTCACCGACCCTCGGCACCGTCCGGGGACAGGCTGCCAGCTTCGACGGCGCAGTCCGTCAGCGCCTCTGCACCTCCGTGGCCATCCCGTCACTCGTCGGTCGCTTCGCAGGCAGACAGCTATGGCCATCTCCAGGCGGCCCCGCACGGACAAGTCCACGGGGCACAGCAGTGGGGTTTTTGGGTCCCCTGGGCCCAATACGAAGCTCAAGGGCTACCTTGCCCCCAGCGGACCCCAGCCTCCGAGCGCAGAGTGCCAGAGGCCACTGTCAGCAGGCCACCCCCATCACCGGGTGAGGCCCAGTTACCGCCTGATCCCGCGGAGCGTCCACGGTCCGAGTCAGCTGCCCACCCCATCGAGGACCCACCTGCGGAGGCGGTGGTCCAAGGTCTGTCCTCGTCATCTTCACCAGACGAGGCGGTGGCGGGGGCTTCTACGACAGACCCTCCGCCTATTGACTTGCGGGCCCACCAGGACCTTCTTCGCCGGGTGGCGAAGGCTATCGACCTACCGGTAGCGGAGGTCACTGAGGACGAGGACCCGGTGACAAATGTGATTGGAGCGGAGGCTCCAGTGCGGGTGGCCTTGCCATTTATCCGCACTATCCAGAAAAATGCCACTACCATCTGGCAGTCACCGGCGTCCGTTCCTCCCACCGCCCGCGGTGTCGAAAGAAAGTACTCCGTCCCCCCCACGGGGTACGAGTACTTATATACCCATCCTGCACCAGACTCGCTCGTGGTCCAGTCGGTCAATGACAGAGAAAGGCATGGTCAGCCAGCCCCTGCGCCAAAGTCCAAGGAAGCGAGGCGCATGGACCTGTTGGGCCGAAAGGTCTATTCGGCAGGGGGTCTCCAGCTCCGAATCGCCAACCAGATGGCCCTCCTCGCCAGATACACCTTTGACATCTTGGTGTCCCTGGCGAAATTCACAGAGCTGATCCCAACAGCCTCGCGCCAGGAGTTCACGGCCCTCCTGGAGGAGGGCAAGAAGTCCTCCAGGTCCTCCATCCAGGCCGCTCTGGACTCCGCGGACTCAGGTGCTAGAACCCTGGCCTCAGGAGTAACCATGAGGCGCATCTCCTGGTTGCAGTCCTCCACATTGCCACCGGAGGTGCAGTACACCTTGCAGGACCTACCCTTCGACACTCAGGGTCTGTTTTCTGAAAAGACGGATTCCAGAATTCAGACCCTGAAGGACGGTCGCATAGCCATTCACACTCTGGGTATGCACACACCGGCTACCCAGCGAAGGTCCTTTCGGCAGCAACCCTACCGGCCATTTAACCAGCCTAGGTCGCGACCCTACAATAGCAGGCGTCCCGGCCTGAGTCGCCGTAGACCATCGGGCAACAGGCGCAACCAGGGCCAGGTGCCTTCCAAGGCCCCTCAAGGACCCAAACAGGCCTTTTGATGGGACGCCCGAGGATGGCCCATCAGTCTCTTTCCCGGATCCTTCCCGTTTATTTTGCAACCGCCTTTCCCACTTTCTTCCGGCGTGGTCCCAAATAACATCGGACAGCTGGGTGCTTCGTACAATCCAGTCCGGTTACCGCCTTCAATTTGTTTTGCCCCCTCCTTCCCACCCGCCTTCCCTGTCCCTCTTCAGGGACCCCTCTCACGAGCAATTCCTCCTACAAGAGGTCGAGACTCTGTTGAGCTTGGGTGCCATAGAGGAGGTGCCGCATGACATGCGGGGCAGGGGATTCTATTCCCGATATTTTCTCATCCCCAAGGCGAAAGGAGGTCTTCGACCCATATTGGACCTTCGAGAGCTCAACGTGTATGTGCTCAAGCTCAAGTTTCGCATGGTCACCCTGGGGACCATCATTCCCTCCCTGGATCCGGGAGACTGGTTTGCCGCCCTCGATATGAAGGACGCGTACTTCCATATCGCTATTTACCCTCCCCATCGACGCTACCTGCGTTTTGTGGTCAACGGTGCGCACTACCAGTTTGCGGTGCTACCCTTCGGCCTGTCCACCGCGCCGAGGGTCTTCACCAAATGCATGGCAGTAGTTGCTGCAGCCCTCCGCCGTCGTCGCATTCATGTATACCCATATCTCGACGACTAGCTGGTTCGCGGGACATCCCGACAGCTGGTAAAGGACCAGATGTCAGAGATACTATCCCTGTTTCGGTCCCTCGTCCTCCTCATCAGTGCCGAGAAGTCCACTCTAGCTCCATCAAAGCGGGTGGAGTTCATCGGAGCGGTCCTCGACTCCACTTTGGCCAGGGCCTACCTCCCATGCTCTCGGCACCAGACGATGGTATCCATCATCCAGGACCTTCTCACCTTTCCTACGACGACGGTTCGGTCCTGCCTGCGCCTCCTGGGCCACATGGCGTCCTGTACGTTCGTCACGGCGTACGCGAGGCTCCGCCTTTGCCCCTTTCAATCTTGGCTGGCGTCGGTATACCGCCCGCACCGCGACTCAATAGACATGATAGTCACCGTCACAAAGCCGACACTCGCGTCGCTCAGCTGGTGGCTGAACCCAGAGGTCGTGTGTGCAGGAGTCCCGTTCCGTCCTCCTCGCCCATCCGTCACCTTAACCATGGATGCCTCGGCGTTGGGATGGGGGGCTCACCTGGGCGACCTTCACACCCAGGGTCTCTGGTCCCCCCAAGAGCTCGCTCTCCACATCAATGTCCGGGAGCTGCGAGCGATCCGCCTAGCGTGTCACACCTTCCGCGCCCGTCTGCAAGGCCGCTGCGTGGCAGTCTTCATGGACAACACGATGGCAATGTTCTACGTGAACAAGCAGGGCGGAGCCTGCTCCTCCCTCCTCTGCACGGAAGCGATGCTCCTGTGGGACTTCTGCGTGACCCACTCCATTCACCTAGAAGCTTCATTTCTTCCAGGAGTGCAGAACACGCTGGCCGACCATCTCAGCGGGTCGTTCCTCTCACACGAGTGGTCTCTTCGTCCGGATGTGGTGCACACAATTTTCCGGAGGTGGGGGTTTCCCCAGATAGACCTGTTTGCCTCCAAGGAGAACAGGCAGTGCCCTCTGTTTTGCTCATACCAGGGTCGCTCCCCAGGCTCCCTGTCGGACGCATTCCTCTGCTCCTGGACGGATCACCTCCTCTACGCCTTCCCTCCGTTCCCGCTCGTACACCGAGTGCTACTGAAGCTTCGGAGGGACAGGGCCCATGTCATACTCGTCGCTCCGGCCTGGCCGAGGCAGCACTGGTACACCCTGCTGCTCGAGCTCTCCGTTCGGGATCCCATGCCCCTCCCGTTATGGCCGGACCTCATCACGCAGGACTTCGGCGGGCTCTGTCACCCGAACCTACAGTCCCTCCATCTTACAGCTTGGTACCTGCGTGGCTGACCCACGCAGAGAGGGACTGTTCGGCGGCAATGCAGCAAGTCCTGCTAGAGAGCAGAAAGCCTTCCACTCGCTCTACCTACCTTGCGAAATGGAAGCGTTTCGCGCTCTGGTGTGATCAATGAGGCCTCAATCCCTTCGTAGTCCCTGTCCCTACCATCCTGGACTACCTCTGGTATCTTAAGGAGCAAGGTCTGGCACTCTCCTCCTTGAAGGTGCACCTGGCAGCCATGTCCGCCTTTCGGCCATCCATAGGAGGCCGTTCCATCTTCGCTAACCAGATGGTTTCCCGCTTCCTTAAAGGCCTGGACCGTTTGTACCTGCCGGTGCGGCGTCCTACTCCGACCTGGGATTTGAACCTCGTTCTGGCCAAGCTGATGGGACCGCCCTTTGAGCCTCTGGCCACGTGCTCTCTGCTCTACCTCTCCTGGAAGACAGCCTTCCTCATCGCAATTACATCAGCAAGACGAGTCTCTGAGCTCCATGCTCTAACGGTTAGTCCACCATACACTGTCTTCCACGGAGACAAGGTGCAGCTTCGACCACACCCGGCCTTCCTCCCTAAGGTGGTGTCGGCCTTTCACCTTAATCAGGAGATCTTCCTCCCGGTCTTCTTCCCGAAGCCACACGCCTCACCTCGTGAGCAACAGCTCCACACCCTGGACGTCCGCAGGCCCCTCGCTTTTTATATCGAGCGGACGAAGCCCTTCCGGCGTTCGACCCAGCTGTTTGTAGCGGTTGCCGATCGCATGAAAGGCGAGCCGGTCTCCTCGCAGCGGATTTCCTCCTGGGTAACGGCGTGTATCCGGACATGCTACGAGCTTGCTCGCGTGCCTGCATGCCGCCTCACTGCTCACTCGACGAGAGCGCAGGCCTCGTCGGCCGCCTTCCTAGCCCATGTCCCCATCCAGGACATCTGTAGAGCGGCCACCTGGTCTTCTGTCCACACCTTCGCTTCCCACTACGCGTTGGTGCAGCAATCCAGAGACGATGCAGCCTTCGGCTCAGCAGTCTTACACTCTGCCACGTCTCACTCCGACCCCACCGCCTAGGTAAGGCTTGGGAATCACCTGACTGGAATGCATAGGAGCAATCACTCGAAGAAGAAAAGACGGTTACTCACCGTAGTAACTGTTGTTCTTCGAGATGTGTTGCTCCTATCCATTCCAGACCCGCCCTCCTTCCCCACTGTCGGAGTAGCCGGCAAGAAGGAACTGAGGAGCGGACGGGCCGGCTGGGGTATATATCCAGTGCCATAGCGGCGCCACTCCAGGGGGCGCCCAGCCGGCCCGCCGGAGTTGCTAGGGTAAAAATGTTCCGAAGAGCCGTGCACGCGCGGCGCGCACACCTGACTGGAATGGATAGGAGCAACACATCCCGAAGAACAACAGTTACTACAGTGAGTAACCGTCTTTTCTCTTTCTCTCAAAGGATCCTGCCTGGTCTAGTATGTAGGGAGACGTCTAGTGGTGAGCCTTCGCTGTACATAACCAGTTCAGTGTGTCGTGCCCCCCCTCCCCCCCCGCTCTGTGCAGCTTCCAGGAGACGCTGTGGGTGAGGTGTTTCTTTTAATCTGTATCCTTCTTACCTGTTTTTCCATAAGGGTGAGCATTGTGATGAACTAGTAACTGCATTAAGCTTTTGTGGAATCTCTTAGGAATGTCATTTGAGCTGCACTCCACCAAAGGTAGAGTAGAGAAAGTGTTGATTTGTCTGCGTAAGTGCCTCTGCAGTGCAGAGTGGGCCTTACATGATAAACTATAGGACATGCCTCCCACGGGACAGTGACTTGAAAAGAAGAGCTTAATTAATTGTTTAAGAAAGGACATGCTAGGGCAGGTTGGACCCCCCTGGCAAACATGGCATTAAGTTTTTACAACAAGTACGTCTTTCAATTTACAACCTCGCTAGAAGTCTCAGGGCCAGTTCAATGGTGGGTTAAATTAGGTGCTTTTCCCTTTTCTAACTCAGAATGCTTTTAATGATCTTGGGGTTGTATTGTGTGATATGTCTCACAAATGGTTCCCCCTTTGCTCTGACTTTGAGTGGAATACACTGGGCAAAAGTGCTGTGCTGGAAGAATTACTGGCTGCCTGGCTCTTTAAGAAATCTCATGACCTAATCTGGGTTTAGCCCAGACTCTGTTCCAGGTGGCACACAAATTCTCTTGTTTCGTGAGATTTCACTGATGGTATGACACAGAAGGAAGAGGTGTATGTCAGACAGAAAGTACTCCCTAGTCCAATATTGAGCTAGAAAGGAGGTTGATTGGATTCCTGTGCTCATCTTGAATGGACGCTAGGTACAGCTCCCGAAGGAAAAGACTCTGAATTAGAGTTCAGTGCTCATCTGCAACAGATTCTGGCTCCTATACATTGCTGAGTTTTTTCAATACTGAATAACAAACATACTTGCTTTCTGGGGCTTTATCTCAAATCCCTTCCAGAACGGAGTTTTTCCAGAGCAGAGCCCTCTAATGAGGACAGAGAGGGCACAACTCCCTCTGCATGTTGCCTCCCAGTTAAAGCAAGCTGGCATTTTAACTTAGGCCCAGATTTACATTTAGTAGGAACAAGCTTTTACAGAAGGTGAGGCCAGTGGTGCAGTGTTTGCATTGTTATTTTAAATTGTTCTCCAAAAGAGCTGTGTTACAGCCCACCACCATTCCCCTGCTGTTAAATGGGATGGCTCTACCCTATAAGCAGGCCACCGGGACTGTCAAAGGGGGCAGAGGGAAGGAGGCAGCAAGGGCCCCATTCTGACGTACGAATTGGGCTCATTCTGAAGCTCGAATGCAGCACTGGTCCGGTCTCTGTAAATCCATTTTGCTCTCTGGATGTGCTAGATACAATCGCTTTGTCCTGGATCTCAGGGTACTTGAGGCACTTGTCAAACTTCTGCATAGCACCTTGAGTGACACTTTCCCACGCTCCCTCTGCTTTGATCCCTCTCCCCCTTCTTAGTTAGCCTGTGCCTCACTTTCTCTCATCTCCTCTTTCTCTCCTTCCTGCCCCACCCTCCAGATCCTCAGCTCTGAGAGCTACCTCTAGTGGCCAAATGAGAAAGTGCAGGTGCAATCCTTGCTGCTCTGTAGGTGACAGAGTAACATCAGGGACGAATATGTGACCCTCAGCAGGTGTGTCCATCCTCCAACAGAACCAGCACAGCATGTTTTACAGCTTGAATTCTGCCAATGCCAGGAAAAGGACTTTCAAACCTTCCATGTAGTCCCTTGTTGGGATTTTATTTTATTTCTCCTCCTTTTCCCAGGAGGATGCATTTCCCCCAGTTTCCCTCCTACTGCAGTGCCAATGCTGTTCCCTTTAAGAGGGTGTGACTTCAGTGTCAGAAATTCTGGCTTGAAAAAGAACTAACCCTGTACTAAAAATCTTTACTGTAAAGAGCATAAAGCTTATTAAGAGAACCTAGCGGCTGCTACTTTGCCAGGCAGTGCCACAGAACAGGACTAGAGAAATCGCCCTCTGAGGTTCAGCGAAGTAGAAAGGCTGAAGGCTGTTTACAGATAAATTTCAGGGTAAACTGCAATGACTCCATAGTCTCTGATCTTTCCTCTTTCTTTCCTGCTGATGCTGTCCAGGGGCCCTAGACTTGCTACCAATACTGCAGCAATTCTCAACCTTTTCCACCCAGTGACCTCCTCTTATGTCCTGGGACAGCCCCTCCTGTTTGGCAAATGTGGGAAGTGCAGGGGGGCTGTGGACCTCTGACACTTGATTGTGACACTGAGGTTGAGCACCCCTGCGCAGCTGCATGTGGAGGGCACTGAGCGCAGTGGGACTAGGTACATGTGCAATGAAGATGGGAGAACAGGTACTCAGAGCTTTCCTCTGCCTTTAACCCAAAGGAAGCCCCTCTGTTTCACCTAACAGAACATAGGGATCCCTTTGGAGCGGCGCTCTGCTGTGCAGAAGAGGTACACCGCAGTGTGGGCTCCTCAAATTCCAGCCCTTCTATGCAGTGGAGTTGTAACAGTTCTGCTGCACATGGGGCCCCTGCATTTCAGCCATGTGGGACAGGATTTGCCTCTCTGGAGTAGACTTCTCTCTTCATCGTCATTGGTCTGGATTGATGGTGATTCTGTGGCTTGTAAGATAGCTCTGCAAAAGGCACAGTTAGTCTTAGATTAATACAATATAGTCTAAACAATTTCTGCCTAACAATGCTAGTTCAAAATTCTCACAGTGTTTTCAGAGTGTGCAAGTACACACACATTCTTTGCCTATATCTCCTGTAGTGCAATGGCTCATGATCAGCACTGCCCCTTCAAGTCATGATAAAATAGGCCTATATAGTGCAAAGTGGGGGATAAAGCTTACTGAGTAAATACACCTGGTGAGTTATTGATAGTCTCGCCACTGTAACGACTGTCAGCAAAAGCTGCACAGTTAGACAAGCTGCTAAATGCATCTTCTTTTCTCTTGTAGAGCAGAAAAACTCAGACTGCTCCAGATTACTCTCCGCGTGGACGAAGTGCTCTCTCTGGTCCTGCAGCCTTATCAGATAACTCCATTGCACCTACACGTACTACTAGAAGAGAAAGATCTCCTCAGAAGGGGTATGGGTCCTGCATGTGAATAGTAGCACCAGTAGCACTTCCAAAGATGTGTGTGTAAGTGGGTATGGCACTCCCTCATTGAGAGTGTTGCAAGAACCCACTCAAGTAGGAGGCACTTTGAATCTCTTCTTCGGTGTAATGTCTCCTGCTTCCTGCCACTCCACCCACACTGCTTCAGAGCCCATACCCCTGGTTCTCCTTTATGCAGAATTAACTCCACTGAAGTCAGTGGATTTGCACCAAGGCAGTGCAAGGGGGAGAAGAATCTGGAACATTCATTTTGTTGCAGGGTTACATGGAGCAGAGCCACACAATACCGGCCCACAGACCCTACACAGGCTGAATTCCGAGCTTGTGATGCACAACCATCTTCCTCTGCATCCCTTTGTGTTCTCTTCTCTCGCCAGCCCTCCCATCAAATAAGTGATACAACACCTCTGCTCCTCTGCCCCATCATGGCACTGCCAAATGCAGAGTCATGGTGGCAAACCCATTATTTACTATTCTGATCATTCACTTGTTTCTTGCATTAGTTGAGGGTCCTTTGCTTTTCCTGGCCATGCCCCTACCATGGCCAGAAAACCACATGACCCATTGTTCCACAACAGTGACTCCACAGACCTATCACTCAGGGTTTTTTGTTTTCAAATTAAATTCAGTAAAGTCTCCCGGGAACCTGAGCTGGTCCTTGAGTCTTGACTCATATGTTCCGGAGAAGGCTTATTGGCTTTCCACATCTGTGGTCTTCTACATCCTTATTAGAAACATGGAGATCCTGCTCCCAAGTGATCCCCACCCTCTAGTTCTCCAGCAGCAGCTCCCACACCTTGCACTCCTAAGTCCTTGGATGCAGCTCGCTGACCCTCTTGCTGACAAGCACTGAATGGGACGTCCTTTGGAACCCAGCAGTACTGCTCTTCAGTCTGCTGTTGAACAACACTAAGTACCCACTTCTCGTATAGTACTCTCAGCCCCTCCAGCCTCACATGATACAAGACTGGTGCCAGGAACAGTCTGGGTCGTGGTCAGCTTTGTAGGGTTCAAAGAGGTCATGTTTGGGGAGGGGCTGTCTTTGGCTTCTGGGACGTATTGAGGTGCTGTCTGGAAAAGAACTGACCCTGTTTCTATGTTGGCTTTTGGAAACATAGTGAAAAACCACAATAACTCTTTGGGGAAAATATTGTAATGTTTCTCTCCCACCAGTCCTCTAACTCGAACAAAGGCAGCCTTTGAATTTCATTAACTAAAAGGGTTTGTTTTTATTTTCTGGGCACATTTTAATTAATGAATTAATTGTGCTTATTTTATTCCATTCCAATAAAATCAGCCAGGCCCTTTACTGTCAGTGGCATGGCTAGGATTATATGAAGTGGTTTGTACAGAGAGCCAAGGGGAAAGAGAAAAAGCCAAATAGGGTTGCAGAACGTGCATTTCATGGGTCCTCTGTCTGCCAGTGGGGAGGGCTGGATCAGCAAGCAGCCAATGTCTGTCTCTCATGCTGTGTGATAGGTAGATCAAACCATGACACGTTTCTCCCCATTCCCACAGCCTGATGGCTTCGCTTCCTGTCCTACAAGAAGAGACGTTGTTCCGAAAGGGATTCTGGAGCTATCGAATCCCAGCCCTGCTCTACATGCTGCAGTCCTGCACCATCCTGGCATTCGCCGAGGAGCGGGAGGATGAGGTGGATGAACATGCCAAGCTGATAGCAATGCGCAGAGGCACATATGATGGGACTACCCACCGTGTTCAGGTAATGCACGTTTAATTAAAGCTGCTTTAGCTCTGATTCACTTACTCAGGGGGCAGTACACTGGGTGCAGAGCCGGGGCAGGGAACCAGAGAGATGAGTGTGAAATAGGCTTGCTAGGGCACCTTGGCATCCCCACTGTGGTTCAGGGAGCCAGCCAGAGAGAGACAGGAAGAGATGAGCAGCTGGTATGGATCCAGAGACCCAAGAGAGAGAGAGGCGGGCTCAGGGGTAAGCCTGGTGGGAGATGGTGAAAACAGGAGGTAAATAATAATTTTTCATTCTGGTGCAACAAATTTCTAGTTTACAAATAGTCAAAAATTGCTATACCCCACAAAAGCGTGTATGGGACGTGTATATAGTAATTGGTTCATGTGTGTAGCCTATTCAAGTGAATTGGCTCACTTAATAATTCACTGGTTAATGATGGCTAGGCTGGCGGACAGCTGGGGGCAGTTGATGCTCGATCCATTTGTAATAACTTCTAACAACTGCAAATATATTAAAATACAGTATCTGTGGGATTATACCCCTCTCCTCTGGTCCTTCAGATGTGGCTTGTTGTCTTAGATCAGTGGTCTTCAACCTTTCTTCATTTGCGGATCCTTAAAAATTTTCAAATGGAGGTGCAGCCCTTTTGGAAATCTTACCCATAGTCTGCGGACCCCGAGGGGTTCATGGACCACAGGTTGAAATCACTATCTTAGATTGTAAGCACTTCAGGACAAGCCCCTGTCTCTGCCTGTCACAATTGGGGTCTCAGAGCACTACAGCTATATAAATATTTAATAATAATGGCTCATGTAACCCCACAATAATTCAGTTAGATAGGGTTCAGCTGGTTTGAAAGAGACTGTCGGCATGGTGAGGTTTATTAAAATAAAAATATACAAACCCCACAAAGGAAAATATTGGTTAAATATTCCAGGTAAAGACAAAGGCTAAAAATTATCAATCATCTTCTAGTTGCAGTGCAACTAGTCCAAAGACTAGATGACCCTTGCGGTCCCTTTTAGCTCTGTGATTCTGTGGCCATGCTTTGTGCTGTTAAATATAAACAAAAGACTGAGGGAATTGGGACTTGTGGGATCTGTACCTCAGGTCTGCTTCTGACTTTCTATGTCTCTTCAGGCAAGTCGCTAAGCCAAAATTTTCAAACATGGATGACAAAAGCTAGGTACCTGACTCCATATTCAGGCATCTCAGTGACTTCAGTGCGATCTCTGGGTGCTTGGCACCTGTGAAAATCAGTTTCGTTATTTAGTTTTCTGAATAACACAGCAAGTCAGTGGCAGTGCTGGGGCATAAACCATTGACTTCCAGTTCCCTGCTCTAACCACTAGATTTGCTTCTTCTGCCTCTTGTTTCTGGCCTGTATATTTTATACAAGGATCCTTCCTCTGTAACACTGATTTATTTTTTCCTCTTTGCACTCCCATGTTGCAGTGGACCAAAATGGAGACCATTGTCAATGCTCAGCTGGAGGGCCACCGCTCCATGAACCCATGTCCTGGGTATGATGAAGTCACCGGGAACCTCATTCTATTCTTTATAGCTGTCCCGGGAAAGGTCTCTGAAAACCACCAGATCAAGACAAAGACCAACTTGGTCCATCTGTGCCAGGTCACCAGCACTGATAATGGATGCTCCTGGAGCCCTGCGAAGGATTTCACTGAGACTGTCATTGGCACAGCACACAAGGACTGGGCCACCTTTGCGGTGGGACCAGGCCACGGTTTACAGTTGCTCAATGAGGCTCGGAGTCTTGTGATTCCTGCCTACGCCTATCGGATATTTGACCCTGGGAGAAAACCCTCCCCACACGCCTTCTGCTTTGTTAGTTCTGACCACGGAAAGACCTGGGCAATGGGGAACTTTGTGGCAAAGGAGCATGCTGTGGAGTGCCAGGTAGCTGAAGTGCACAACCGAGGAGAAAGGGTGCTGAACTGTAATGCTAGAAGCAGCCAGGGAGCCAGAGTCCAGGCTGTGAGCTACAACCATGGGATGGATTTTGATGGTGGTCAGCGGATTGAGAAGCTGGTAGAACCTCCCCATGGCTGCCATGGGAGTGTTATTGGCTTCCCAAGTCCTGCTAACGTGAAGTCAGGGTGTCAGGACACCTGGGTGCTCTACTCTCACCCCACAGACCCAGCTGGGTGGAGAAATTTAGGAGTGTACCTCAACAAGTGTCCCTTAGATCCAGCATGCTGGATAGGACCCACTCTCATCTTCAAGGGCTTGTGTGCTTATTCGGATCTGCAGCACATGGAGTGAGGCCCTGATGGCTCCCCGCTGTTCTGCTGTCTGTTTGAGTTTGGCTCCAGCTCACAATACAAAGAGATCATCTTCCTTATGTTCACTTTGAAACAAGCCTTTCCATCCGAGTGCTGAGCTGCAGTGGACAGGCCCATTCAGTGTCCATCTGAGAACCACCTTACCTGACACTTCACTGCCATGTCTTACCTGTCAGCAAATGGCTTTTATCTCCTGCCTTTGTCTTGGCTGAGATGGACTGCTTTTCTTTTGCTCATTCCTCCTCCACCCCTTCCTGTCTGGCTGCCTTTTTCGGCACTGAATAGCAAGAGTGAATGTGATTTTCGTATAGCACCATTCAGACTCACCAGTGCAGCCAGTGTGTGGGCAAACATGGTGGCCATTACCTACCCAACAATATTTAATAGACTGCCTGGGATGCTCCTCTGAAGTGGACATCATTGGTATCCCCTGTGCTTTGCAATAATGTCATCCCCACCTTTGCCCCTTATCTCTCCCCTGCCCCTGTCTCTGCTGAAATCCTTCTCTGGGCCATCAGCACTTTGTGTTCTGAAAAATGCACCTCCTTGCTCTCTCAGTTTCTGGGAGCCAGGATGCTGTGGCCGGATTGCTCTCTTTCTCATATCATGCTATGCCATCCTCTGTCCTCTTCCCTGGCTTCCTACCCATTTCTGGATCACAGAATCATAGGACTGAAAGGGATCTCGAGAGGTCATCTAGTCCAGTCCCCTGTGCTTTTGGCAGGACTAAGTATTATCTAGACCATCCCTGACAGGTGTTTGTCTAAATTGCTCTTAAAAATCTCCAATGATGGAGATTCCACAAGCTCTCTAGGCAATTTATTCCACTGCTGAACCACCCTGACAGTTAGTTAGGAAGTTTTTCCTAATGTCCAACCTAAACCACCCTTGCTGCAATTTAAGCTCATTGCTTCTTGTCCTGTCCTCAGACGTTAAGAAGAACATTTTTTCTCCCTCCTCCTTGTAACAACTTTTTATATACTTGAAAACTGTTACCATGTCCCTCCTCAGTCTTCTCTCCGCCAGACTAGACAAAAACAATTTTTTAAATCTTCCTTGACAGGTCATGTTTTCTAAACCTTTAATAATTCTTTTTGCTCTTCTCTGGACTTTCTCCAATTTGTCCATGTCTTTCCTGAAATGTGGTGCCCTGAACTGGAAACAAGACTCCAGTTGAGACCTAATCAGCTCAGAGTAGAGCAGAAGTATTTACTTCTCGTCTCTTGCTTACAACACTCCTGGATCCAATTCAGGATTGCCCTACTGGAATTCAAGACCCTCCATGGACTCACTCCAGTCTAGATAATATCTACCACCTGGTTGCTCATGCTCCTCCAATCTCAGCCTCCTCTCCTAGGTGGCTATTTCTCTTGCACTGCCCCATGAAGCTGGATTTCTCACCACCAAGAAAGCCTTAGTCACTCCCTCTCTTGCAATCTTACGTGGTCCAGCCTGTTCCCTTTCAAACATTGGGCTAGCTCCAGTAGATCACTTGCAGGCAGAAGACCAAGTCTTAAGGCGGAGGGGGAGGGAATTTGGCCTGCACCAGAACTACAGGGTTAGGCCCAATAAGTATGGCCACTAATGGTAACTTCAAGTTTACTATGTTGGGAGGGGAGGTGCATGAATGTCCTATTAAACCAAGGAGTGGGCCGTAAACCATCACAGTTGTAGTGTTTCCTGAGAATTCTAAATAAAACAGGCTGGAGATTGCTTTTATAATCTGGCAAAGCCAGGTGGCTAGAAAGCATGATTATCATTATTATAAAGTGCTGTCTGTGTACATGGCCCTGTAAAAGAGGTGCAGTGTGTCAAACCAATAATGGGTCCTTGCCCCAATTGGCTCACAAGAACATAGTGTAATACAAGCAAACAGGCATGAGCATATTCTTGCCAGAAAGACTTATGAAGTAGATGGATCTTCAGGAGTTTTTTTGAAGGAAGCAACCTGGCCTATGGTGAGTCATAGGGTTACAAGGGACCTGCAAGGGTCATGCACTCTAACCCCCAAGGGAGTAAGAGGTTCTTTTAGATATGTGGGGTGGTGTGAAGGGAGGTACAAAGTTGTTAGGAGGCAGAGGGAGTGACCAGAAATGAATCAACAGCAAGCACCAGGGAAGGGAGGGCAGAGGTGTGGGCTGGGGTGGAAGTATGGAGAGAGATGAAAGTTTTACCCAGTTCTCTGGACAGTATTCTGTTTCTGCAGAAAGATGCAGTCCAAGGTATTTGCAGTATAACAGACCGGTGTGTGTGTGCATGTCCACGCAATGGCTCCAAGGGAAACATATTTATTTGCTTTATTAGTGAGGTGAAGTATTTGCTTTTTGGGGCTCTAGCAGGGCTTTTCCATGTCATTTAGAGCAGTGGCCCATGTAGGACTGTGTCAGGTTGACACTACCATTACCTGTTGGAGTTTCTGCATGCTTGAGTGCCCCTCTTGCTTGCTTCTTATTGTGTTCCTGGCTTTTGGAAGGGGGATGGTGAGCCTGCAGCAGCTGGAGGCCCGCAAAAGCATTCTTGTGTGAGCAATCTGGGTGGCAGTTTTAAAAAAATACTTCTAGATCTCACTTAATTTCCCTTACTCCACTAGTTCTGCCTGAAGACACGTGCAGTAGGCAGGTCCGGCCCACAGACACTGGGGAACAAAGTATGATAGGAACTATGGAATCTCATGACCAGCTCAAAGAAATCTGTAATTTCCCACTCCGCTCCCCTCCCCAAGCTGCAGACTAACTAACAGGCTGGGCTGGAGTAGCTACAAAGTGAGAAGCAATTCGCTGGCTGATAAAAGAATGTCACTTGGCAGGTTTGTTTTCAGATCTAGGCCAGAGGCCAAAGTGCCCCCTTGTGGCCAATATCATATTACTATTGCCTGACCAGCTTCTGGCTACTTTTAGCAAAGTGCTCTGGTTTGGAATTTGCCCTTTGGTTTAACCTCTCTTGTCAATAACATTAGGAAATGCTTTCTGTTCCATGATACGTGGGAGCCTTTGTGGGCTCTTCTCATCTGTCCATGCTCGGCAGTAGCCATTGAGAGCAGTTGAGAGGACCTTGACAAACCATGTGTAAGGGGACTGTTATCCCCTTACTAACATTCAGTGGGGGTGTTTCGGTTGCCTGCCCTGGGCGGAGAGCTGCAGCAACCAGAGCCAGAGGGGCCAGAGAAGCAGCCCAGGAAGCAGGTCAGAGCTGGGAGCAGAGTCACAGAAGCAGCCTGCAGAGCAGACCTGCCCTGGGAGCAGAGCTGCAGCAACCAGAGCCAGAGGGGCCAGAGAAGCAGCCCAGGGAGCTGGAGGCAGAGCAGCAGCAGCAGCCGTGCTGAGGCACAGTGAAGCAGTCCAGAACCGGGTATGGTGAGCAGCTGGGGAGAACGAGGGGGACCCTGGGCAGTGGGCCCAGCACAGGAAGACGCCTCAGCCAAGAGGCTCTGCAGGCCAAACTTGGAGAGGGATCGTAACCCTAACAGGGCAGGGGCAACACTGGAAAGAAGGGCCCTGCCACCTAAAGTCTGAGAGCGTGTGGCCACTGCCAGAGCAAGTGTCCGACCCACAGCATCCCTGCAGCACAGCCAGGGCCTGAGAAGGAGGCCTGGGACCTACAAAAAACAGACTGTGCACTGCCCTGCCATTCCAAAGACACCGTTTGTAATGTTCCCTGCCACAGAGTGGGGTAATGTGTTTCTTTCAACCTTTCCCATTTTTTCCTTATTCCTTTTTAAACGAATTGTTAATTAAATAAACTGTATTGCTTTAAATCGTATGTAATAATCAGTGGGTCAGAAAAGCAGCCAGTGCAAAAAAAGTACCCCATAGTGGGAACACCCTAGCCCCTGACCTAGGTAACCACAGCAAGGTTGGGGGTCAAGCCCCTCAGGAATCCTGGGCCCAGCCTTGTTGGGGTTACGAGGACTCTGCCAGCCAGGAAAGTGCAAGGGGAGTCCTCAAGGGCAGGGAGGCCTCTGGGTAAAGGAAGTAGGAGCAAAAACTCAGATCCTTCTGCTAGCCCATTTCACCGGGGTAGTGCAAAAGCCAGGAAAGTTCCCCACAATAGCGGGACCATTCCCCTTCTTACACATGCTTTATGACTTTGTGTGTTCTCATGGGATGACTGACTGCTGGGTGCTTTGAGCCATAATGCAAATAGCACTGATCCAGTGCACCGGTGCATTCACAATCGCAGCTGCTGGTATACACTGTACTAGTTCGACTGTTGGGTTTTGTGTGTGCATGCTGGATGGTGTAATATGCAGGAGGGCAGACTAGCTGATCTGGTGATGCTTTTTGGCCTTAACTCTATGGCCGAAAACCCAGTTCATGTAATACGTGCATCCTACCACCTCTGATAGACCAGGTGGAATAACATCCCCACACTGGGGAAACAATGTTTTGGCTTTGCCCATAGACAGCTAAGACTTCAAATGTGATTGTCCAGCATGGCAATGTGTCCCAGTTCTTTGGCTGTGGTGTCATTCTCTCAAGTTAATTGTAATAAAATATGGCTGCTGCTGTGGTTGTCCAAAGGGTTACTTTGCAGGCTGCTGCTTCTGATTTGGATTCTTGTGCCCAGATTTCCCATTTTTATTCTCTTGTTTTACAATGGGCACCAATCCAGACATGTGTGCCACTTTGCTGGGATTGTGATATCACAGTATCTTGTGAGTAGACGAAGAAAACAGTGCAGGTACTTGTCCTGGTGGTGGGCCCTGTGGTTTTAATGTTGCCTTCCATACAGTGCTACCCATCATAGAGACTGTAGGGTGCAACAAGATCACTGTGCTTCCCCCCACCCCCAATGGTATATATGCCAGTTCTCGGCAAGACAACTTCCAAAATCTCCTCTTCCCATGGAAGAGCTAATCAGATCTCCTGAACAGCCCTTCTCCAACACAAACACACACACAGGGAAAGTTCGCTGCTGCAGCTGTTGCGGTAAGTGAGGCTAGAGAACAGACTGCTGTCTCTGGGTAGGGCAGCATGATTCACACTCCATCCTTTGGGACCCAGGCATCTGACTCCAGGGGGTCCACACACACTAACCACATGGCAATCCCACTGTAGTCTTTTCCCACTGTGATAGGACTCACCCACCAGCAGCATGAGAACTAGGCCGCATCCTCTTTTGAAACAATGTCCTCCACATGCCACTAAAGCCCATGCAGCAGTTTATGGTAGTACAGTGGGATTCATCTTTTAACGATATAAGAACTGGACTGAGTGCTATTTTGAGGCAGTGGAATCTGCATGGTATCCCTCCAGGATGCCACCTGCCATCTTTTTGTGAGGTCCACCTCAAACACATGTGGCACACCCCAGCTTCTCTGCATGTCTGAGCTGGGGTGTTCTGCACAGCTGGGCACAGTCGCACCTTCAGCCATATACGTGGTACATGCCATTGGCAGGGGTGCCGGTGGGGAGGAAGGGGGAGTTTGCCCCAAGCCCCGCGTTTGAGAGGACCCCCAAACTGCGTGGTGTTGTGACCTGGTGTGCTGGTTTGCAGTGCCAGTCACTGAAATGTGGCCTAGCCGTTCCTCCATCATGACATTTGAAGTTAAAGTGGTTCTGCTGTGAATACCACGTTATACCTCTCTGGGGCATCCCTAGCTGAAATTAGCACATCTGAAGGAAGAAGCAGCTCAGAGTCTTCCAAAAGCTGACATCTTGCTAAGGTACCTGCAGCAGTATTTTCAGCCACAGATAAATGTTAAAGAGACTAATTAGTCTTGTGACCGAATCAGCTGGGCTTGTGCCTTTTCAGGAGTGCACCACGGTGCTGAGAATTTAAAGCCTCTTATTACCTGTTACGAACTTCCAGTAAATCAGCAGAACCTGTAATATAAGTCAGCAGCAAGGTTAACCTTGTTCACCAGGTCCACTCACTGTGGGGCTGCTCGTATAGTTACTGTATGGAAATCTCCTGGCTGTGTTGAGCAGTGGTTTACTATTGCCTTGACATTTGGAGCTCTGTTGCTTCCTGCTGCAGCTACTGTATAGCAGTGGCGGCTTGTCAGCCTAGGCGAGTGAGACACGCCCAACCAGCAACTTCAGCAGCAAACTCCCCAAAGCTGCATTTACTGTGTCTATACACTGATGTTTAAGGAAAGTTAAGCATGTACATATTAAATAAGGGACGTAAGTTCACAAGCAGTGCTTGTGATTTAATGTAAATGTCATGCTACTCACTCTCTCCCCATCCCCATTGTGAAACGCAATGCCAGAAAATGTAGGGCTCTGGGTGAGGCTCAAATCCTGGTATAGGCAAGAGTGCCTCAGGAAGCTGCCTTGTTGCCATGGCGACATACCAGACCTAGGAGACTCTATGAGAGCATGTGGCAGCCATGGGCTTGGTGAGGCTGTGGCAGGATTGCAGCAGTTAAGGCCAGTTCCAACAGCAGGGCTGCTGGGGGCCCCCCTCCCAGCACTGACAGAGCTCCACAGCTGAGGGTCCCAAGACACAAGGGCTCAAGGTGTAGGAGGCTGCAGTCCTGGCCCAGTGGACTGCAAGGAGGACAAGCTGCGCAGGAGGCCACTCTGCTGCTGAATGTTCCTGCCCAGGGACAGCTCCCACATTCCTGGCTGGTGAGGGAGGGAGCAGTTGCCATGACAGCGGAGCTGCAGAGGGCTCCCTGCACAGCTGCAGGGCTGGTGACACTGGATCCCTGCAGACCCAAGGTGCAGCAGGGGGGCTGCAGTCCTGGCAGGGCAGAGCAGAGACACACCCCAACCAGGACGAGGACATATATTGGAAATTGTGAGACTTTGTGGTATGTGCTTCACCTATCAAAGAAGTCATCAGCCACCACTGCAATGCAGGGAAGCTTCAGCAGCGCGCGCCATGGCAGGTCCTGAGAAGCTGACCCAGCTTGTGGCTAGCAGGATGCTGCTATGTGTAGGACTGTGCAATTGATTGTAACATCCCCTTTTCACACCCAGCCACTTTATGCCAGGCAGAAAAGTGCTGTGCCAGCTCACCGGAACCCCTTGAGCTCACAACCGCTGTACAATACCTGAGGCCACACCCAGCCCACCCACGTGCTTCACAAACATTGGTGATAGTGCCTGCCACAAGGCACTTTCATATGGCACCCACTGAAGCAGTGCAGTCTACAGTAGTTACTCCTCAGTATGGACAGGAAACCACAAGCATTGCAGCCACGCCAGTTCAGCTATTCTCCCACCTCCTCACAACGTAGGGCCTTGTGTATGGAAATAACTCAGAAGTCCTGAGCTCAACAGCAGTACTGGACCCTACGGAGGCTCCGAATGCACTGGTGCAACCACAGCTGTCAGGAACATGGGGCCAGATTCTGGGCCAAGCTACCTGAATTTTCCTCCCCCCAAAACAATGACCAGTCCAGTGCAACTCCAGGTGCTCTGTTATATTCTGCTGCCCTTGTTCTAAGGGTCTGTTCTGGCAGTTGGGGATCTCTGGAGCTCAGTGACTCCCCAACCATGTCCCTTGTAGCATGGCCACCTCACTTACCCCAGCCCTGGAAGGGGGTTGGGTAGAGCTGACACTGCCTCTGCACCGCATGGGGACTCCCCATGCAAGCAGAATCCAGAGCAGGCAGTTAAGCTGGCTCTCCAACTGCTTTGAGTTGGGGCCAAAGTGTGCATGTGCCAGAATGGTTCTGTCAAACGCAGCTGGTTGTAAGTACAGGTCAGACAACCAAACATGTCACACAGTCAGTGTCCTGCAATGGTTTGCTTGCTGTAGACACACCCTTGGTTGTCATGTTCACTGCCTTGGAGACCAGTACTGAGCATGCCAAAGTGAGCACAGGGCCGGGACAGGAACCTAGAGAAGCCATGTATAGACAAAGAAAGGGGAAGTGAAAGCACCAGCCTTCCTCTCCCTTTGCAGACTGGCCAAGTGTTTCCGTCCCATCCCACCTTGGGCATTGGGAGTCTGACTTACCTTTGAGTGCAACTAACGCTGTGTCACAGAGGGAGAAGTGCAGTTGTTGTCACCAGAGCCCCCAGGACAAAGTTTGCCTCTAAGAATGACTTGTTTCCATGCTGGCTGGGCATAGTTTACAAGGTTCCTTTAAGTCCCATATGACACCCAGCTAGATTTTCAGGTCAGATTGTATTGAAGATTAAAGCAGCAATACAGCAGGTAAGAAAGGAGCGCTCTGGGGACAGCAAGCCCAATGCTAATAATCCTGTTGTTGTTTATTCTCCTAGGGGGCCCTTGGTGGGTATGAGGGGAAATAATAAAATCTAGCTCTTACACAGCACTTGTTATCAGTAGATCTCAAAGTGCTTCACAGCCTTCAATGTATTTATCCTCCCATCACCCTATAGGCCGGCCAGGGCTATTATCGCCATTGTACACAGCAGGAACTGAGTTACAGAGAGACTAAAGGTCTGTCTATAGCAGGAGTGGGCAAACTTTTTGGCCCGAGGGCCACATCTGGGTATGGAAATTGTATGGTGGGCCATGAATGCTCACGAAATTGGGGTTGGGCTGCAGGAGGGGGTGAGGGCTCTGATTGGGGTGTGTGAGCTCTGGGGTGGGGCTGAGGATGAGGGGTTGGGGGTGCAGGAGGGTGCTCCAGGCTGGGACCAAGGAGTTTGGAGGGCAGGAGGGGGATCAGGGCTGGGGCTGGGGGTGGGGGCACAGGAGGATGAGGGCTCTGGTTAGGGGTGCGGGCTCTGGGGTGGGGCCAGATATGAGGATTTCAGGGTGCAGGAGAGGGCTCGGGGCTGGGGCATGGGGTTGGGGCCTGGGAGGGAATCAGGGGTGCAAGTGACGCTTACCTCAAGCAGCTCCTGGAAGCAGCGGTATGTCCCCTCTCCGGCTCCTATGCGGAGGTATGGCCAGGTGGCTCTGTGCACTGCCCCGTCCATAGGCGCTGCCCTGCAGCGCCCATTAGCCGCAGTTCCCAGCCAATGAAAGCTGCAAGGGTGGCGCTTGGGGCGGGGTGGTGGGGGGGGGGGGTAGTGCACAGAGCCCCTGGCTGCCCCTAAAATAGGAGCCGGAGGGGGGACATGCTGCTTCTTCTGGGAGCCTCGGCACACATGCGCAGAGCGGCCTCTGAGCCCGCTCCCTGGCTGGAGCAGGGGAGCAGAGCAAACCCCAGGCCCCACTCCCCAGCGGGAGCTTGAGGGCTGGATTAAACTGGCTGGAGGGGGCATGTGGGCCATAATTTGCCCATCCCTGGTCTATACTATAGCTGCTCTAGCTCTGCCACTGTAGTGTAGACACTTCCTCTGTCAAGGCAGTCCACCTCTCCGAGAGGCGGTTGCTAGGTTGACAGAGGAATTTTTCCATCGATGTAGCCGCATCTACACTGGGGGTTAGGTTGACCTAGCTGTGGTGTTGAGGGTGTGAAATTTTTCCCTGTCCTGAACAACGTAGCTGGGTTGATCTAATTTTCAAGTGCCGACCAGGCACAAGGTCACCCAGGAAATCTGTGGCACAGCTGGGAATTGAACCCTGATCTCCCGACCTCTAGGCTATGGCCCTAACCACTGGACAGAGACAGGGAAAGTCAGAGAGGAGGAAGGATAGGGATGGAGAAAGAGGGGCCTGGCTCAGCTCTAAGTTACAGTGCCGTAAATCAAAGGAAATTCCAGTGAAGTCCATGGAGTTGCTCTGAAGTGGGGGAGCAGAACTGTGCCCCAGGCTGGGACTTTCTGATGCAGAGTAGTGTGGGACACAGGTGGTTAACCGCTTGAGTTACGGTGTTGAGGGGGAGCGGAGGCTGGAGGAACGTGTCATGCTCACTCTGAGCTGTTTGATTTCTGAGGAAGTCGTCCTCGGCTTGGTTTCCTTTCCCTCTCTGTACCATTGAAACAGGAAGCTGGTGAGCTGCAGCTGCTGAGTGTTAGTGAGACACACGAACGGCTCTGGCAGCTTCTAAACACTGACAGCTGGATTGTCAATAATGTTTCCTCCAGCTCTGGCAATGGATCAGTGCTGGTACCATGGGAACATCACTCGCTCCAAGGCTGAGGACCTGCTCTCCAAAGTGGGAAAGGATGGCAGCTTCCTAGTGCGGGCCAGTGAGTCGATCTCCTCGGCGTACGCACTCTGTGTTCTGTAAGTATGGCTCTTACCTTTCGTGTGGCTCCACTGCTCCTGCTCCCCCTGTGTAGGGACTACCCCTACCTCCTCCCCAGCACAGAGACACAGCCACCCCACCTACCAGGAAGGTGCAACCCACCATGCAGTGTGGTAGGTTTAACCTGGCCTGGCCGCAGAGTGTGATGGAGAGGATTGAAAGAAACCACATTTGTGACAGTTGTTGTGGAACAAACGACACTAGTGAGGGGAGGCCAAAAACCCCTGATTCAAAAGGAGACAAAAATCCAAAGAATGTCTAGTGGATCGATGCATTCAGAGATGGGGAACCATCCTGTTATCTCTGGTCTGTCTGAATGACCCTCCCACCTCGGTCTTGTTCTCTTTGGAGTGGGGAAAAAACCCCACCTGAGCATGATGCCCACCAGGCATTCTCTCCCATTGAATTACTCATAGCTCCGTGCACGTTTGATACTGCAGGTTGGTCAGTAAATGCCTTGTTCACTCTGACAGGTGTACTGCAGCTTTGAGTGCCAGCACTGGTCCTTACAGAGGCTGTCTCTGATTCAACCTGAACAGGGACATGGCCTTACAGAGGATGCAGGGTTCTAAGTATGGTAGAAACAGGGGCAAAATCTCCCAGTGTCCTTAGCAGCTATTTCACTCCAAGTCAAAGACCCTTCCCCTGGAATGAAGATTAGGGATTGAATTGGAGAGATCAGTGCCTCTGGTCTTGTTTGATTGAGTGCAGCTGGTATACTTGGTGTCAGGAGAGGTTGAAGGAGAGAGAGAGAGATCAGATTTAAGAGTTTGAGACTTTCTTAATTTTGTCAGAGAGCGCCATCATACCATAGAATCATAGGGCTAAAAGGGACCACAAGGGTCATCTAGTATAACCTCCTGTCAAAATGCAGGATTTGTTGTGTCTAAACCATCCAAAGCTGGTGTCAACCTAGGAGAAATCAAATTAGCCTGCTGGGACCCCAGGCCTAACAATCATTTCATTTCACAGCCGCTGGGAACAGACTTAAAAAAAATCTCACCATGTTTTTCTTAGTAATCAAATAACAAGCAGGTTTCTTGCTGCTGCTGCTTCCTCTTTAAAGTACATTAGTCTCAGTTCTAAAAAGAGGTGCTGCTGCTTGAGCTGTGGTCTAACCGTCCGCCTTTGAGCTCCAGCCTCTGAGGACAGTACAATACACAACAGAGGGTGTGAGTCTCAGAAAGAGTGCATGGAGCAGGCTAGCATGTCCTACTACACATATGTTGGATGGTAACAGGATGGTGGTGGTGCAGAGAGGGGAGTGCACAGTGGGGAGAGCATGCGTGTGTGTGGAGAGGGTGGCATATGGAGGGAAGAGGTGGGCATATGGAGGGAAGGGAGTGTTTGGTAGATGTGTTTGTGTATGGGGAGCAGAGGGAGAATGGGTGACTGCAGACAGGGAGCATTTACATCTCTGAGGTTGGGGGTTGTCTGCATGTAATTTAGAGCTGGTGCCAAAGTCACTTGTTCCTAAACTATAACTTGGAATAAATAGCACAAATTGGCTTCTTCAGGGGCACTGGCAAGATCCCTTTTATTTGCTTTCAACAAACACACACACAAATGAAATATTGTTTGCAGACACTAGGAAGCTGCGAATATTTGCATCAGTTTTCCCTCTGAAGTGTTTGCGCAGCCATCTTTGAAAGCCCTTTGTTCAGTTTTGAGAGACAAGGAATCAGGGAACAGAAACAACATGGTGACCAAAGTTGTCTAAAATGGAGGCCAAAAGTCAGGCTCTTCAGTCCATATTTAGATACTTAAATAAGTGGACTGGGTTTCAGAAGTGCTGAGCACCCAGCAGCTTCCTCTGAAGTCACTGGGAGCTGATAGGTGCTCAGCACTTTTGAAATTCAGGCCACTTGTTATTTAGGTGCCTAAATACAACTAAGATCCTAACTTGTAAGCCCCCATTTTTTAAAATCTCGGGCCACGTGACTTCAATGACCAATCATGCAGCATGATTAGCGAATTAGGAAGAGAGAATGCTTGAAGCGGTGGTTGTGGGTGGACAGGTCATAAGCAAATTATAAGCCAAAATGTGTCATGTGACCCATGTGTCGATTACCAGGACAATTTATAAAATCAAGTCTGCTGGTGGATAATTCACGAAGAGAATAGGGACTAAACGTGCTGAATAAATTGTTCACTGGGAATAGATCTCCCAGCTCAGGTGGCAACAACAAACCATCCCAGTGTCTCAGTGTTAAGGATAAAGTGCTTCTCATGTTTACTGGAGCGGCCCAGAACATTTTCAACTAAATACGTTTTCATCGAAATATGATGATTGGTTGAAGCTGAGATGTTTTGTGGAGTCATATCAATTTTGATTAAGTTTTCAACAGGAAGGCTTCTGAGCTCCAGGGCGCTCTGGTCTCTTCTGAGCCAAGAGAAAAAAAGAACCAAATAAAAACGCTGACCTTTTGAATACAAAACCAAACATTTCGACACAATTCTGCTTTGCAAAAACATTTGAAAGGTTCTAATATGGAGCGAAAACAAACTTCAGCACTTCATAAGTTGTCACCAGGCAGACCTATCATTCTCCAGCCAGAGCTAGTATTCACCTAGCAGCTCTGTTGAAATTAGAATGGGGACTTGAATAATTTTTTATCCTGCTGAGCCAAATAGATTTTCCTGGAGAGATGTTGCAGGAAAATAATGATTTGAATAACGACAGATCAAGGAGGTGTGTGTGTGTAAGTAATAATGCCTTCCCTTCTTTTATTGCTCCGACAGCAGCAAAATAGAACTTAGACAAATTGTACAAACAGCAAATACACAGCGAATGCTCCTCCTCCAGACACTTTCATCCTCTGTTCTGTAGTCTGATCCTTATGACCTGATTGCCCCATGAAAGGCAAGGACCAGAGTGATTCTCCTTCTTTCCATGTCACTGGAATGCTTGGTTTGCCCGTTTATGAACTAGAAATGACTACTGAGCTCTTGCACTCAAGGAACTCAACTGGAAATGATTGCCTAGCTCACAAACTCAAAAGGGGTTTAACAGCAAGCTGTGTCTGAAGCAGCATTATCCCTCCACTGGGACTGTCTGTCTTGATGTGCTTTTGTTCAAGAAGCTGGAAAACATAAACAGTTAGACGGGGAGGGAAGTTTGCAGGAGGACTGTATTTTCCTTGTGTGTCTTTATTAAAAAAACATGGCTTTCCTTTAAGATCCTTCTAGGAAAATCACTATTTTAAAGACCAGACACAGTGGCTCTAGATCGTGTACCAGTTGAAAGCAGTGCTAATGAATATCTGCAAAATCACTAAGTTGAAAGTTTGTGTGTCGGAACTCTTCAAATGTAGCACTGTGAGGCCATTTAGTGACGATAAGGATTTCTTCCAGGCAAACCCAAAAAGAAGCTCCCTTGCAGGACTTAGCACCTCTTAGAGAGTTTGTCCCAAACACAAAGGCACCAAGACCTGGACGGACCAGTATTGCCCTCATCTACTGGGCAATGAAACTGGAAAAGGCCAGGGTGTTGGGTGTGATAAAAAGCAGATGTTTTGATGGGGGAGGGGCTTCCTTTCATACACCTGAAGGCACTGGCATGTACATAAGCTCATTTTGGTGCTGAAACCAATTAGAACACAGTGGATGAAGAGGACTCAATCCTTCTGACAAAAGAAAATTCCACTCTTTCCAGGACATGTCTCCAATTAAAGACACCTCCTTTGGCCTCTTATTGGAGACTAAGCCATGCAACATATTCTAAATGCTGAAAAGTCCTTGGCAGGAAGATGTCCCCTCCACCTTGTGAATAACTGAAGATCTTTGTTGAGCCTTGTCTCCACTAAACATGTATAGAAATACTTCCCACTGCTTCAGTCCAGCCATGGGTACTTCTGTAAATATCTGAAGAGTCAGACAAGGCCTTAATAGCCCACAACATGTAATAAATTAAGGTTGGAGAGGGATTGTTTTGGAGCATTTTGCACCTCTCATAAACATTACGTCCATTGGGTGGTGTCCTGTGAATTCACCTTTTAAAGGCATAGGAATAGCTGAGATAGCAGAATTGTAGACATTAATAGAGCTGTGGCATTTATCTTCTATCAAGAGAAAGGGACACCTCCTGAATGGAACCCAAATATTGTCTAAGCCAAATGCCCATCCAGACAGGCTTTGGAGGCATCCTGTTACCAGGGAGGTAATACTCCTACATGAGTTTGGAAGTCCCTTCCAAAATCCCTGGGTTCCACTCCTGAGTAGAGGAGTAGCGCTTTGCTATGTGACCTTGGGCAAGTCATTTCTAGCTCAGTACCTCAGTTCCCCCATCTGTAAAATGGGCATAATGATGCTGACTTCCTTTGCGACTTAGAGCTTTCTGGATGAAAAGTGCTTGATGAGAGCTGGTTATTTGTTTTCTGTGTTACCAGTGGATGATCGGCTCAGTGATGGTCCAAGAGAAGGGGACCAGAGTTGTGATCCCCTCCAATATCTCTCCAGTATCCAAGGGTACCACATGTGAGCTGTCCACAGTGGTATCAGCTGAATTCCTAGGGGGGTTGCCTATCTCACTGTGTATCTGTACAGTGCTTAATAGACCAGGATCCTGATTGTGGTTGGGCCCTATAGTTGCTACCACAATATACACAGTAAAAAGCAGTTCTGATTTGCAGCAAGGCCTTAGCCACACTGGAAGAGGAGAGGAAATATGTACCCATTCCCCTTTCCCTCTTTTGCCTTCAGAAGCTGATGCAGGGGAGGGAGCTAGGAGACAGATGAGAAAGCATGTTGGGACACATTTAGCCTCAGGAAATTGCTTTGATGGGTGCTGCATATGCCATCAGTATGTCCAAGATCAGAAATGCTTGTGGCTTTCCAAAAACATTCTGAAGAAACATCTCAAAGAGAATCTTTTTAGGTGAAAAGTGAAAGTATCTAGGACCAACTGTGCAGCCGTCATGGTGCTTAAGAGTTAAAAGCTTAAGAGCAATGAAGTTATAACAAAAAAGCAAGGCAGATAAATGGAGGTTGTTAGCCAACTGTTTGATTCACAGCATTCCGCATTTGTGCATGGCTGAGTCATGAGATTGCTAAGGAGGATTCCCACAGGAAGAGCCACTTTTGCTCACACCATTCATTTATCACCTTATAGCCTTTTGTTAGCTTCCCCTGTAGATGTTCCTCTGGTTAAATATTTCTAATACTACTGTAACACCCTGTCTCAACAACCTCTGACAGCGGGTGCCTGCCATCTGATTGTGCACCCAATGTGCTTTGATGGCCTGATAGTCATTGAGCTGGTTTGTTTATCAGTTTCATAATCTCCACACACACAAATTTTCTCTCATCAGCTACATAAGCAGCACTGTTCTCATCTCAGCCCCTTTTTGCATAGTTGCAGGAGGAAGTGGTGGAAGAGTTCTGCATTGACAGATAAAAACAAAACCAAATCCCACTCCTGGGGGGAGATCCCCAACTGGTGTCAACTGTCATCGTGCCATTGACATTAAAGGAGCTCTGACAGCTGACATCAGCTGAAGAACTGCCCCAGCTGGGTCTGGGAGCACTGAAGAGATGTGGGTAGGTGTGTGAACACCTCAGATCACTTCACAATGAGCCTTCAGACTTGTTGTGGGGCGGCACTGGGCTCCGAAGGGCATTCCAGCTCTATTCTTGTGCATCTTGCTTAAAAGAACCCAGGTTCAGAGGGAGGTGTGGCTAAATCCTGTAGTCAGCATTGAAAATCTCACCCCAATGTGTGAGTAACTTGGTTTATGCTCTGTCTGACTCCAAATGCAAGGCTGTATAACCCCTAAGAAATCTCTCGCTCGCTCTTGATGTGATTCAGAAAAGTCTAGTTTGAATAAACTTATAAACCAAATCACAGAGGAGACAAGTATATTGGTATGCATCAACCAATCCTCCTCCTCGGGAATGCTGACCACTGACCACCTTTCCTGACCCTCTGGGGCTGGGCTGCAAGCCTTATCTGTTTTGCCCCGGGGATGCTAAAACGGGATTGAGATTAGTTTTTGGAGGTAAATGGGGTTGAAATGTGTGTCCTTTGTTGGCACAGAGCCAGTTTGTGGAGTGTGTTTTAACTTAGTGCTGGGCGGGTGCTGAAAGCTGTTGGATCACATCTGTAACCACTGGAAAGTAAATAAGCATGTATTCCTCCATTGTGCTGGGAGCAGCCCCCCCAGGCATTATGTGAGCTCAGCAAAATTCAGCAGCCATTGAGGAAGGCTGCACATTCTGCATGGCTTTGCCATCAAGTTGGTCTTCCAGTTCTTGACAACTTGTTGATGTGTCTCTCGTTGGACAAAGACCGAGCACCCCCTTTAGACAGGAATCCGGTTCTGTTTTCATCTATGCCTGGTGCAAATGAGTTTAGGGCACAGAGTGGGGCAAAGTCAGAGCAAGTCTAATTTGATTTACTGCCCACCCTGGGGAGGTGGTAGAAGAAAGTGTGTTTTATGGCTGTTCTACTTGCACTAAAATCACTAAATTGGTTTCAATTCACACCCATTGTTATTTCAGTGCAGTATGGACACTTACTTCAGAATAAAAACATCCTATTGTAATTCAATTTAAATTAGTTATTTAGTTACCTTGGTACAAATTTGTGTGTAGACCAACCCTTTGATTTACTCATGCAACTCTGAATTTGGCCTAGTGTCTGGGATTTCTGCCTTTTCATTCCTTTCTGGCATGCCCACTCTTCTGGCAGCCAGAACTAGGTGCTGTTTTCTTTTTACTGGCCAGCAGAGGAGTTGAACAACTTACTCTGAGGATGAGCCCATCATCACTTTCTGATTTGACATCTACAACATGATGAAGTTCCCCCAAGCTTAAGCACTGTAGGATTTTGTTAATTAATATGTCCTCAGGAAATGAACAGATATTTGAAACCCTTGTGCAAAGTAATGCACATTGGAAAACATAATCCCAACAATACATATAAAATGATTGAGTCTAAATGATCTATTACCTCTCAGGAAAGAGATCTTGGTGTCATCGTGGATATTTCTCTGAAAACAACTGCTCAACATGCAATGGCAGTCAAAAAAGCTAACAGAATGTTAGGAACCATTAGGAAAAAGATAGATAATAAAACAGAAAGTATCATAGTGCAACTACATAAATCATGGTATGCCGACACCTTGAATACTGCATAAAGTTCTGGTTTCCCCATATGAAAAAGGATATATTAGAATTGGAAAAGGTACAGAGAAGGGCAACAAAAATATGTAGGAGTATGGAACAGCTTCCATATAAGGAGAGATTAGAAAGACAGGGACTGTTCAGTTTAGAAAAGAGACGACCGATGGGGATTTGATAGAGGTCTATAAAATCTTGATTAGTGTAGGGAAAGCTAATAAGGAAGTGCTATTTACATCTTCACATAACACACACAACTAGGGGTCACCCAATGAAATTAATAGGCATAAGGTTTAAAATGAAGTATTTCTTCACACAACGCATAGTCAACCTGTAGAATTCATTGCCAGGGAATGTTGTGAAGGCCAAAACTATAACTGGGTTAAAAAAAGAATTAGATAAGTTCATGGCAGGATAGATCTATCAATGGTTATTAGCCAGATGGTCAAGGACGCAACCCCATACCTTGGGTGTCCCTAAACCTCTGGCTGCCAGAAGCTGGGAGTGGACGACGGGATGAATCTATTGATTATTGCCCTGTTCTGTCTATTCCCTCTTAAACATCTGGCACTGGCACTGTCAGAAGACAGGATACTGGGCTAGATGGACCATTGGTCTGACCCAGTATGACCATTCTTATGTTCTTATTAAGTCATCAGTCCATGTCAGGGTCCTCCATTCAATTTCTGTTGTTATAGAATGATGCTATGATAAGATTCTCCTGTAGATATTTTCTAACAGCCTCTCCTCCAATCTGTTCCAGGTTCCAGAATTGTGTTTATACCTACAGGATTCTACCCAATAAAGAAAATAAGCTAATTGTCCAGGTAAGCCATACTTGAATGCAGACACCATACCACAAAAATGTAGCTGGCTTAGGGCTTGTCTGAATGGGACTTTAGAGCACGGCCAGCCAGAATGCAAATCTTCAGCCCCATGTGGACACTACTACAGTGCTCTAAAAGTTCCAAGCGCACTTTGCCTTACTGCCATTTGAAATGGAAGTACCATATATACTCGTTATTAGCCCGTTTGTTTATAAGCTGACCACCCCCCCAAGATGGATAAGTAAAAATAGCAAAAATTGTATGACCCTTTCATAAGCCGACCCTATATTTCAGGGGTTGGAAAACTTTGGCTCCCAGCCCGTCAGGGTAAGCTGCTGGCGGGTCGGGACGTTTTGTTTACCTGGAGCATTCACAGGCATGGAGCCCCTCAGCTTCCTGTGGCCACGGTTTGCCATTCCCAGCCAATGGGAGCTGAGGGGCTCCATGCCTGCAGATGCTCCAGGTAAACAAAACGACAATGTATTAGATATTCAATTCAATGATTCCATAGAGTTTAAAATCATCAAATGTTGGTGTAGACCCATTTATAAGCCGACCCCGCTCTTTGATGTGTCATTTTTTTACCAAAAATATTTGGCTTATGAATGAGTATATATGGTATGTCAACGCACACTACAGAATTTGTAGTGTGCTATAGCAATCTTCACACTGGACGTTACTGCACAACAAACTAGATTCACATCCTGGCTTGCCACTTGGTGATGTCCCTCATAGACAAGCCCTGACACTTAAGATTGCTCATATGTGTTGTTTCACCATAGCTCTTACACTAAAACAATTAAATTTATTAGTCAAAGTGACGTTCCCACTGAACCCAAGACTAATCTCCTTCTCCAAGCCTTAGCCCACTTCTACCATGATACTCCTCCGTACCAGTACACTAATAACCTCTCTAACACATCAGCTTTCAGTTCAACAATACAACTGCTCACTGTGCACACAACAAATAACTGAAAAATCAAACTGCAGTGAAGGACCTGAACTCCAGCCTTCTAGCAGTACATTATTTAATAACTTAATGACAACTAAAAACACAAAGTTAGCATCTCTACACACCTTGCACCAGGCAGAGAATACAAAGTGAACTACAGACTCAGAATTTAAGAGGCAGTTTAATCCAGTGGGTTGGCACTCTCAGCAGGTTTCTATTCCCTATTCTGTCAGTGACCATCATCCGACCCCCCCTGCTTCTAGCCCCCGACACTCCCCCTGGGATCCCTGCCCCATCCACCACCACCCCCCGTTCCCTGATGGCCCCCCTGGGACCCGTGCCCCATCCCCACCCCCTGCTCCCTCTCCCCTGACAGCCCCCAGAACCCCCGCCCCTGACTGCCCTCTGCCGCCCCATCCAACCCCTCCTCTCATTCCTGACTGCCCCCCCCGGGACCCCTGCCCCATCCACACCCCCTGCTGCCTATCCCATGACAGCCCCCAGAACCCCCACCCCTGACTGCCCCCCACTGTCCCATCCAACCTCCCCTCTCCTTCCTGACTGCCCCCCCGGGACTCCTGTCCCCATTCAACCTCCCTGTTCCCCACCCTCTGACCGCCCTGACCCCTATCCACACTCCCGCCCCCTAACCGCCACCCCAAACTCCCTGCCCTCTATCTAACCCCCCCACTCCCTGCCCCCTTACTGTACTGCCTGGAGCACCAGTGGCTGGTGGTGCTACAGCTGCGCCGCCCGGCTGGAGTCAACCACGTACCATGCAGCACAGAGCACCAGGTCACGCCAGGCTCTGCAGCTGCGCTGCCCCAGGAGCTCGCAGCCCTGCCACCCAGAGCATTGCACCGGCGGCGCAGTGAGCTGAGGCTGTGGGGGAGGGGGAACAGCAGGGGAGGGGCTGGGGGCTAGCCTCCCGGGGCAGGAGCTCAGGGGCCGGGCAGGAGGGTCCCGCGGGCTGGATGTGGCCCATGAACTATAGTTTACCCACCTCTGGCCAAGCACAAGGGGATCCCTGTTTGAGCTGGACTTCTTGGTGCTACTGTTGCACCAATGAGGATAACACAGATTCTACTTTAGGTTTACATTGGGACTGTTAAAAAAATCATCTCACCCAGGCAATACAATGAAAGAAAGCTATACACACATTATTGGCATGTGCACTGTTTCATTGGTGTACACCTGATACATTGCTTAATAAGGTGGCAGGATGAAGTTAAGTTTGTGCAGTGTGATTTTGATTTTTGCCATGTTCGCTGAGGGTTTTTAAGTGAAAATAAGCATGCTAGAGAGGATATTAGAGTACTGAAGTGGTTGTATGCCATGATGGTGATAGACCGGGGCTTGGGGTTGATCTTGTGTTGGGCATGGTTGCTATTATTATTTATAGGGCTGTCAAGAGATTTTAAAAAATTAATCGCACTGCTAAACAATAATAGAATAACATTTAAATATTTTCGGATGTTTGCTACATTTTTTAATATATTGATTTCAATTACAACACAGAATACAAATATTTTTATTACAAATATTTGCACTGTAAAAAAACAAAAGAAATAGTATTTTTAGGGCTGTCAGTTAATCGCAGTTAACTCATGCAAGTAACCCCAAAAAATTAATCATGATTAAAAAATTAATCGCAATTAATCAGTTTTATTTGCACTGTTACACAATAGAATACCAGTTGAATATATTAAATTGGATGTTTTTCTACATTTTCATATATATTGTATTCTGTGTTTGAAAACAAAGTGTATATTTGATTACAAATATTTGCACTGTAAAAATGATAAACAAAAGAATTAGTATTTTTCAATTCACCTCATACAAGTACTGTAATGCAATCTCTTTGTCAATATATATGAAAATGTAGAAGAACATCCAAAATATTTAATACATTTCAATTGGTATTCCATTGTGTAACAGTGTGATTAAAACTGATTAATTGCAATTAATTTTTTTAATCACAATTACTTTTTTTGAGTTAATTGCCTGAGTTAACTGCGATTAATCAACAGCCCTAATTATTTATATTACAATAGTACCTAGAAGCCCTAACTGCGGTTGGGGCCCTGTGGTGCTAGGGGCTGGATACAGACGTTGTGAGAGGTGGTCCCTGCCTGAAGACCTTATACTCTAACTAGACAAAGCAGACAAAGTGGGGGGAAACTAAGGCACAGAGTGGCAATGGCTTGTCCAGAGTCACGCAGCAGGTCGGTGCAGAGCTGGGACTAGGACCCAGGACTAGTTAATGGTGTCCTTACTTTTTAGCATGCTGTAAGGAAATACAGTTAAGGACCCTTAACTCTAAATAAAAGGGTTGTTTTAGGGAATGGGAATTTCCTGATATATATATAACCCTCCCCAGAGTAAATGCTAGGTGTGGGGGGCTAGAAGGAGAGGGGTAACCAGAAAGGGGGGATGTGGAGCCAAAATTTTGCACATCCCATGGAGAAAGCCTTAACCAACATGCCAAGTTCCTCTGACTGCCACTCTAAGCTTTTCACTCCAAGCAGCAGCAGCCCTGAGGGTGCTGGGCAGCTTTGAGAAGCTGGAGCATCAGCTAGAACATTGTCTGCCCACAGTGTAAAGTTCTTTAAACAGAGCAGTTCCCATCATGTCCTCTGCTCCAGGACCTCAGCCTGTCTCCATGCCCTGCTGCACCTTTTGCCCATATCCCATCTCCACTGTTCTTCCCAGCTTTCTTCTTGTGAACTATAAACACTCATCCAGGAATTAGCAGTTTACTTGAACATTTTCAGCAAGCTTCTTTGTGTTCAGAATGAGGGCTGCATATCTGGAGAGGAGACATAGTGCTTTGTGTGCTTTGTGCAGCCTTTACTTGGGAAACACTATTGCACCTCCATAATTCCTAACACACTTCATGTCAGTGAACAAGAGCATGAAAAATATATATTTACACCACCCAGCCTTGAAATAATGTGCACATGAAACTAAAACCACACCCCATCATCCCAGGCACAATTAAACCTCCAGGGAAGGTTTCTCTGTCTGATAAGTGCAACCCCTAGCTCCAGATTCAAGATTAATAGGTATTAGTTTGGTGGCTCGATTTCTGAGAGTTAGTGCTCTCTGGGAAATGTATAGAATCAGTGGATGGGCATAGTCTTTAAGTCCACTGGATCTCTGTCAGGAGGGATCACTGTGAGCCCACTGGATCAATTGATAGTGGTCACTGGATGCAGTTAGTGATACTAAGCTTCCACTGGGTCTACTTGAGAGCGGTCTGCTGAAATCCAGTTTCTTCAGGCGTCATCAATCATCATGAGGTCTGTGTAAAATAATTTCTGGGATTCCACTGAATCCGTAACGTCATTGGTTGGGATTCTGATGGATCTATAGGAGGCAAAGGGACTATGGTAACATAGCTTTGTATGTTTGGGTGGGCTAAATACACTACTGTTGATTCATATTTTCAATAACACAGCATACGCCCATTTTTAATATGCATTATTCTATATCTGTGGGATAAAGCAGGAGTATTTGCCCTCTTCTGTAAAGTGAACTGCATAGTCAAAACAAATGGAGACTGGGCAAAAAGCTCCTGTCCCGTGCTGCTGCCTTCTGATCTTGACACATTGCTACAGCTGGGCAAGGCATCAGATCCACGTTTGGTTGCCTGCTGCAGTTTTTGTCTGATCCAAAATGCTTCACATGATTTAGAAAGACATCTTACAAAAAGTCAAATTCATCTGTGCAATGCTATAATATCTATTAAGTGAGGGGAGTGAGTCTTTTTAAAAGCCTTCATTTAAAAAAAAGAGTATAAAAATACAGTGGAATGAGTAAATCGTTGCACTCCGTACAGCAGCCGTCATTCCCAGCCTCATGACAAAGGGGCGCCAACACACATATCTATTGTTTTAATTTTTTAACAACTGTTTTGTTTTTTAAAATTGATACAGGAAAGACTCATGAGATGAGGTCAATGTACGTTAGTTACAAATATAGACCCTGATCCTGCATCTAATGTGCACAGGTAGATAGTTATGTCTGCACTAAGGCCATTTGAAATTAATCAGGTGCAGGTGGATTCCCAGTACAGATCAACTCAGGATCAGGGCCATAATCTACTGGAAATCTTTAGTGGTAACACTAGATATGAAAGACATGATATATTGTACCTTCATAGATGGCATCCATGTAATGCTAAATGTTAGGATATTTTCCCTCTTCTACCTTATAAAGCTACTTTCTCCCTTAAAGTTGTCTCTGACAGTTGTTTTCATCTTTCAGACTATGGGGAAGGTGCATTAGTTTCCATTTTCTAATTAGAGCTGTCTCTAATAGCATTGTCTTCACCCACTTCTTAGGACTGGTCTACACAAGGACATGCAGGAAAGTAAATCTGAATTAACTAAAGATGTAAATTTAAAGTGGATTAGTTAAACTGCATTAGACCTCTGTATGGACATTCTCATTCAGACTTAAACTAAATAAGACCACTTTAGTTTTGAGTGAGCGTGTCCATACAGGGGACCTAATGCAGTTTAATAATCCACCTTAAATGTATACCTTTAGTTAATTCGTATTAATTTTCCTTAGTGTCCCTATATAGACAAGCTCTTTGTGTTTCTTGGGAGATTAAACTCATCTGACTATTCCAGTGATTTTTTTGGAGAGGAGTTTATCTTTGTGTTCAGGAAAGACCTTCGTAGACATTTCTTCAGGATTTTTGTAGTTGTGGCAGGTATGTATTAGATAGGATAACTTAGCTGCTGGCAGCTTTTAATAGCTTCAACAGCTTTACAACAGTTGCTAACCCAGCTTCCCATAGATGCTGTGGTGCCCACTAAAATCAGTGTGAGGTTTTATTTTGGGAAAATTGTGAACTGATCTGTCTGGTGTCCATGGCTGATGTACTGGTTGCTCTTTGTGTACAAACAAACATAACTTTGACTTTATGTTAGCAGAGTTGTCTGGGGCAGAGACAGATTAGGGCTCTTTGTTGCTCACGGCTAAGACTAAAAAATATTTCCTTGGCCCCCTCTAAGGGCAGGAGAGATATAGATATAGATTTTAAATTCCCTCTACTCTCTCTAGCCTGCCATATCTGGAGCCAAATTGGGCAAATGACATCTGAGAATGCCTTGTACATAATCTCCCAGAGCCAGAGAGTATTCAGGGTGTCCTATGAGGTACATGGCCAAGCCACATCAAACAGAAAGTGAAAAGAAAGTAAAAAATCATGAGCTTCTCTTTTTCTTCCTCTCTTGAGACTGCTGAATTGTGTGCGTCATTTTCTGGTCTCCTAGGACTCATTGGCTTGGGAGACCCAGAACCACATCCTGCAGATGCAATGTATTTCAGCACCCTGCCCCCCATTTAAAATGAAGGCTGTTTTACAGCACATAAAGCTCTTTATATTTTTATCTTGCTCCGGAGAGTGTTGTGAGGCTTAATTAATGTCTGCACAGTGGTTTGGTTATATAAAACTCTATCAAAATATCAGGTATTAGTATGCAATCTGGAGTGCATCAAGAAGGCTAGCGTTGCTGGGAGATACAATTTAATGACAAGATCAAATATAGTAAGTAGCCTTGTCACTGTAAGCCAGATGGCTACAGTTGGCTCTTGTCCTCTTTGGGTGAACGTAACGCAAACTAAAAAGTTAGTATTGCTTCAGTGGCCACAAGATCTCATTTCAAGTGACATTTGTAGTTAGTAAGGCTATGCCTAATAGTAAGGGTTGGCTGGGTCAGGCCCTTACTTTGTACCACTGTATGTGAGAGGAGTTGGTCTCAGTTTAGTTCCTACTGGATGAATGTTAACATCACAAAAACTGCTGTCGCAGTTGGTACTCTTGCTGGCAGACTCCGAAGAGAGGCCAAGGATCGAAAAGGCATGGAGACTTGAACTGTGAATTCATTGCTAAAGAATAGGACTGAGCATCTGGAAGCTTGCATTGCCGTTCCCCCATCATGAGACAATAGTGAAGTATCACAGAAGGAGTTGCTTTCATCTAATACTGAACGAGGAACTCTGTTAGAATAACTAGGAAAACATGATTATCCCTAATGCTACTCTCTCTTGTGGGAGTTTCTGAGAGTGAGGCTATGTTTTGGTGTGTGCTGTGTGCACTAATTGGGTTTCTGATAGTCTGGGTTTGTTTTTGTTGTGTTATTTGCAATTCCTTTGCTTTAGGAATGTTGTTCCCACCCCCTTTTTCCTTGGTGGTGTGTGTGTGTGGGTTCTCCAGGGGGTCCACTTCAGATAGATTTAGTAGTTTGACTCGCAAGCATGGGGGTTGGTGTGTGCCTGCTGTCTCCTGCACCCTGGAGGAAGTTGTAGGTGAGGTTATTGGCCATGCTGATATAAAATCTGCCGCTCAAGTGAGTAAATCTATAGTAATCTTCCTGGCCCAGGAGTAGTTTGTGAATAATTTGGCACAGGAAGGACTCTGGGTCAAGGAGTCTTTTGTTCCAGATTTTCCCTTGTTTACTGCTGCTACTAAAGTAGTTTCTCCAATGCTCCCCCCTTCCTTCTCAGTGACCCTAGTGTCTGATCTCTCCCATTATGGGAAGATAGTTTCTGCTGTCAGGATGATTCTGTTGGGCTGCAAGAACCCAAGTGGGAACCATGTTATGTCATTTCAGTGCCCGCTTTGTATGGTTCTAAATAACCCTCAACAGCCCTTGAACCTGATGTTAAAGCACCACATAGATGGGGCAGATTATACAGTGTTTGCTTCCTCTGAAAATATTAAATGTTTCCTGTGTGGAGACCTTAGTCATTTGAGGGGTTCCTGCCCATGTACTGCTGGCTCAGTGGCCCCTGGTAATACTGTGGGACCCCAGCATAGTGGGAAGGGGGTTGGGACGTCAAGAGATGTTGGGACTCTTGGCTGAAAGCTACTCCCAACTTCATATCAGGGGCTAGACTGGATCACTTTTGTACCATGAATGTTTGTTCTATCCTCTATGTCTCCCACTTGGCCAATCATCATTCTGTCTCTGTAAGTGCGTCTCTCTCTCTCTTCCTGACTGTGCTTCCCATTGGCACTTTAATGCAATATTATTACAGGACTTGAATTGTGTTAACTGTGTTTTGGGAGCATTGCCAGCAGCATAAGCCCCTGTCTGAGTCCCTGAGACAGCAGTGGGGTGTTGGCAAGGTCCAGATCCAACTGTTCTGCTAGCAGCTTACCCAGGCTGCCACATGGTCCTTGCGTCAGGCCGTGAGTGCCCTGGATGAGACATCTTGGACCTTTATGGCAACCTTGATGGGAGTAACCCAGTGCAGATTCACCAAACCTTAACTGAGAAGTACTGGCTCCTAAGATACTTATTGGAAGAGAAGGTGCAATGAGCCCTTGTTTGGGCCCATTTTCTCAGCTGCATGATGATGATCCTCCCATAAGATTCTTTTTTGGTTTGGAGAAAGTCTACGGATCATCAGCAGATCTTTTTGCCTACAGCTGCTGGGTGGTCATCTGACGGCTGACCCTGGAAAGATCCAGAAAGCAGCTGTTTCTTTCTACAGAGCTCCATACTCACCTGAGGCCTGGGATGTGTTGGCGATTGGAGGAGCTGCCCCAGGGGTTACTCCTGCTGACTGGTGAGGAACTGCAGGGCTGGACACCCTGCTGTCACTGCAAGAGCTCTCTGTTACAGGCCAGCAGCTCGACAGGCAAGGCGCCATCTAAATTTTTTGGATGGGTGTTTTTGGCATCTTATCAGTCCTGACTTTTTTCTAGTGGTGCTGGAGTGTATCCGGGAGGAAGAGATGCCCCTCTGTCGCCAGAGGACAGCGATCACCCTGCTGCACAAAAAAAGGGGATCTTTGTGACTTATGGAACTAGAGCCCTATTTCCCTTCTCTGCTCTGATGATAAGATTTTATCAAGGGCTGTAGCCAACCTGCTCAAGGACTGTCTGGACTCTTTGACACACCCTGATCAAACATATATTTTATTCCCAGCCACTGTGCTTTGGATAATATGATTTTAATTCATGATGTTTTTACTGTTAACCAAACTTTGTAATCTGGATGTGGGGCTTGTTTAAATGGGCTAGGAGAAGGCCTTTGATAGAGTTCACCATAGTTATCTTTTAGGATTGGGTCAATGTTCACGGCATATATTTTTTATTGTACCATAATGTTTTTAGTGTCCTAAATATTAGTGGGGGTCTTAGCCACTGCTTCCCAGTTCACAGAGGGATCCATCAGGGATGACCTCAGTCTGGGATGTTATATGCTGTAAGTTGGAGCCATTCCAGCACATCCACAAAGCTGTCTGACTGGCCGTTCTGTGCTGGATGCTTTCCCAGTTCACCTGTCTGATGATATCTCAGTTTTCATCACATCTGACAGGGCCGTGCAGATGCTTTGTGCTCATTTACAAGTGTATGACCAGGCCTCTTCTGCCTGCATTAAATGGGCTAAGAGCAATTTGATCTTACTGGGCTCTTGGCAGCGCAGCAGTCCCCCTGTGTTGCCCCAAAAATTGCAATGGGGCACTTCTGCGATTAAGGTTTTGGGGGTGTGGTTCTGAATCTGAACAATCCATGTTAAGGAACTGGGAGGAGGCAGAGGAGAAGGTGTAAGGCCGCCTGCAGAAATGACACTGGCTCTTTCTTGGACTCTTGACTGCCAACAAGCTTGTGGCCTTGGTATTGTGACACCAGCTAGTGAATCTGGATCCTCCCTTGGGCCTTTTGGGCTGGCTACAAAGGCATAGTACCCATTTTTTTGACTATTTACCCCTAGTTGAGCCCTGCTTTGCTGTTCCTGCCATTAGATGAAGGGGGCCAGGGGCTCATTGATTTAATCAGCAAAGTGGCAGCCCTTTCTCTCCAGTCTGTTCAGCAGTTGCTGAAAGCTGACTCCCCAGCTGGAAGTCCCTTGCCTTCTCTCTCCTCCATTGTGCTGTGGAGGATGGGCTTTGACACTCACCTATTTGTGATGGCACCTGGTCGATTACAGAGCCTGTAATGGTATTTTAATACCTGAAGATTTCTGTGAAGTGCCTGGCCAGACCAGGCAGTTTCCAGTTTATGGCTCTTAGAAGAGCCAATGTTGTTTAACCCACTTTGTCCTGCTGAAGCTCTCTCGTCCAGGAACCTGTTTTCTGCCTTTACTTGTGCTGTTTTGACCAGGCTGGCTCACCTGATTGTTCCTAGTTGGGCAAGCTGGAGGTCAGCAACAGCTCTTGCTGTTCAGGCCAGAATCCCCTCTGTGCATGTGTTGGAGAAGGCAGCGCTTCCTCAGCGGGCTGCTCAGTATTTTCAGAAAGTTATTGCAGGGATTGATCATCCAGGCAGAATCCTGTGTTCCCCTCACTAGCTGTCTCTCCTTCTGTGGGTGAGATTCTTGTGCAACCAGGCAGATTGTTGTCCTGGGAGCATTTAGTGAATGTTCCTTTTGCAACCATGGCCAAGAAGCCGCTCTGTGGTATCTATGCCAAGGTGCAGCATTATGCCATCCTCTGTGATCTCCCCAATACAGCGTGGAGGATGCCCCTGGCCCTGGGTGACTCTCTTTTTCGGCTTCAGACACAGCGTTTCATTTTTTCCTACATTGTCCCCATTGTATTCCTTTTTTTGTAGTCGCTTTTCAGTGGTTTGGGGCTGGTTTTCTCTAATCCCATTTGTTCTAGTAGTGAGATACAGTGCTCATATTCAGCGAGCTTCCTGCCTGGCTAACTTTTTGCTGGGTCAGGCAAAAACTAGCCATTTTGAAATCTCACCAGATCAGAATGCCCAGGGTAGAGCGATGTGATGGGTCCTATGCACTGATTGTGGCCCAGCAGTGAACTGATTACACCTTTTATAAATGGACTCGTAACCTGGACATTTTTCAGTTGACTTGGTGTGTTAACAATCGTTTGAATTTGGTGATGACGATGCTTTAACGAGCCATGTTTAATGTTCGTTTAAGACGTGTGTTGCTTTATTTTATTCATATCTTTTGGTGTACATATTGTAATTGTATAACATTTTAAATAGTTTTTAATGTGACTTTATGTGAATAAAGGTGTTTTTCATGTCATCTCTGTCTGTGTCTCTCTTTCTCTCTGTTTCACTTTCTCCAGCTACCCTGCTGCCTGACTTCCTGATACAGATTTAAAGATACAGTACATGGATATCCTGCTGCCTTTTGTTCTCTGGATACACACAGGACTTCAGTTTCCCATTCTAATGATCTGACATTGTGCATGAGCACTGCATTAATTCATACCAAGTCACCATTGCAGCAAGTGTTTTTTCCCCTCTAATACAGCATTTTCCATCATTTTTTGCTCGGGAGGGGCATGAACCTGATCACTCTTAGCTGTAACTGAGTTGAGTGGGAGTTCTGGATGTACCTGGACTGTAGGGTTTGTCCCTAGCTTTGTAGTAAGTACATTTTGAGCATCTGCTCCGATAGCAGGACTACATGTAACAGGAAACGAATGACACCATGTGTGAGCAGTTCATAAACAGGCCAGAAACTGTGACTCACTGCACACCAACTGAAGCTCAAGCCAGAGGTGTAAGGGATCGGAGTGTGGGCAGTATTGCCGAGCGGTCAGAGCCAGGCTGAGGTCTGCCTACCAGGGACAGGAGTCACCAGGCCAGAGATGAAGGAATTGCAAAGGCAGGTCCCATAAACAAGAGTCAGGGTCAGAGTCAGGCCGGGGTCAGAGATCAGCGGTAGCACCGGGTTAGAATCAAGTGGCAGAAATTGGGATCCAAGTCAGGCTGGAGTCAGAGACCAGAGATCAGGAAACGAGGTGAAGTCTGGCGCTGCAGCAGGCCAAGGTCTGTGTGGTTGTCCAGACAACTTCTTGGGGCAACCCCTGGGATTAAGTAGAGGCACTTGACCAATTAGAGAGTGGTAAGGTACTGTCACTCTGGGTCTTATGGTGTTGTTCAGACAAAACTACAAAGGATCTTTTCAGGGGGCAAGACAAAGATGCCACATTTATTATGATAATTTGATTTATGACCAATAAGAGACGGTTACTCACCGTAGTAACTGTTGTTCTTCGAGATGTGTTGCTCCTATCCATTCCAGTCAGGTGTGCGCGCCGCGCGTGCACGGCTCTTCGGAACATTTTTACCCTAGCAACTCCGGCGGGCCGGCTGGCGCCCCCTGGAGTGGCGCCGCCAGGGGCGGCTCTACAAATTTGGCCGCCCCAAGCAGTCATGCCCGGGAGGCGCCCCCGAGCCGCGGGAGCAGCGGACTTCCCGCGGGCATGACTGCGGAGGGTCCGCTGGTCGCGCGGCTCGGCTGGACCTCCCGCAGCTGCGGGCGGTTCGCAGGTCCGGCGGCTCCGGTTGAGCTGCCGCAGTCATGCCTGCGGGAGGTCCAGCCGAGCCGCGGGACCAGCGAACCGTCCGCAGTCATGCCTGTGGGAGGTCCACTGGAGCCGCCGGCCGAGCGTCCCCTCCGCAGTCATGTCTGCGGCAGGTCCGCTGCTCCCGGGGCTCCGGTGGACCTCCCGCAGGCATGACTGCGGCAGGTCCGCCGGCCCAGCCTGCCGCCCCCCCGGGAAAGGGCCGCCCCAGGCGGGTGCTTGCCCCGCTGGGCTCTGGAGCCGGCCCTGGGCGCCGCTATGGCGCCTGTTATATACCCCAGCCGGCCCGTCCGCTCCTCAGTTCCTTCTTGCCGGCTACTCCGACAGTGGGGAAGGAGGGCGGGTCTGGAATGGATAGGAGCAACACATCTCGAAGAACAACAGTTACTACGGTGAGTAACCGTCTCTTCTTCTTCGAGTGATTGCTCCTATGCATTCCAGTCAGGTGATTCCCAAGCCTTACCTAGGCGGTGGGGTCGGAGTGAGACGTGGCGGAGTGTAATACTGCGGAGCCGAAGGCTGCATCGTCTCTTGATTGCTGCACCAACGCGTAGTGGGAGGCGAAGGTGTGGACAGAAGACCAGGTGGCCGCTCTACAGATGTCCTGGATGGGGACATGGGCCAGGAAGGCGGCCGACGAGGCGTGCACTCTCGTCGAGTGAGCAGTGAGGCGGCATGGTGGCACGCGAGCAAGCTCGTAGCACGTCCGAATACATGCCGTAACCCATGAGGAAATTCGCTGCGAGGAGACCGGCTCGCCCTTCATGCGGTCGGCGACTGCTATAAACAGCTGGGTCGAACGTCGGAAGGGCTTCGTCCGCTCGATGTAAAAGGCAAGCGCCCTGCGGACGTCCAGGGTGTGAAGCTGTTGCTCACGAGGTGAGGCATGCGGCTTCGGGAAGAAGACCGGGAGGAAGATCTCCTGGTTGAGGTGGAAGGCCGACACCACCTTAGGGAGGAAGGCCGGGTGTGGTCGAAGCTGCACCTTGTCTCCGTGGAAGACGGTGTATGGTGGACCAACCGTTAGAGCATGGAGCTCAGAGACTCGTCTCGCTGATGTAATTGCGACGAGGAAGGCTGTCTTCCAGGAGAGGTAGAGCAGAGAGCACGTGGCTAGAGGCTCGAAGGGCGGACCCATAAGCTTGGCCAGAATGAGGTTCAAATCCCAGGTCGGGGCAGGACGCCGCACGGGCGAGTACAAGTGGTCCAGGCCTTTAAGGAAGCGGGAAACCATCTGGTTGGAGAAGATGGACCGACCTCCCGTAGATGGACGAAAGGCGGACACCACTGCCAGGTGTACCCTCAAGGAGGCGACCGCCAGACCTTGCTCCTTAAGGTACCAGAGGTAGTCCAGGATGGTAGGGACAGGGACTACGAAGGGATTGAGGCCTCGTTGGTCACACCAGAGCGCGAATCGCTTCCATTTCGCAAGGTAGGTGGAGCGAGTGGAAGGCTTTCTACTCTCTAGCAGGACTTGCTGTACCGCCGCCGAACAGTCCCTCTCCGCATGGGTCAACCACGCAGGTACCAAGCTGTAAGATGGAGGGACTGCAGGTTCGGATGGTGGAGTCTGCCGAAGTCCTGTGTGATGAGGTCCGGCCATAACGGAAGGGGGATGGGATCCCGAACGGAGAGCTCGAGCAGCAGGGTGTACCAGTGCTGCCTCGGCCAGGCCAGAGCTACGAGTATGACGTGGGCTCTGTCCCTCCGAAGCTTCTGTTGCACTCGGTGCACGAGCGGGAACGGAGGGAAGGCGTAGAGGAGGTGATCCTTCCAGGAGTAAAGGAAGGCGTCCGACAGGGAGCCTGGCGAGTGACCCCGGAACGAGCAAAACAGGTGGCACTTCCTGTTCTCCTTGGAGGCAAATAGGTCTATTTGGGGAAACCCCCACCTCCGGAAGATTGTGTGCATGACATCTGGACGGAGGGACCACCGTGGGAGAGGAACGACCTGCTGAGATGGTCGGCCAGCGTGTTCTGCACTCCCGGAAGAAAGGACGCTTCCAGGTGAATTGAGTGGGTCACGCAGAAGTCCCACAGGAGCAGCGCTTCCTTGCAGAGGAGGGAGAAGCGGGCTCCGCCCTGCTTGTTCACGTAGAACATCGCTGTCGTGTTGTCCGTGAACACTGTCACGCAGCGGCCTTGCAGGCGGGTGCGGAAGGTGTGACACGCCAAACGGATCGCTCGCAGCTCGCGGATGTTGATGTGCAGAGCGAGCTCTTGGGGTGACCAAAGACCTTGGGTGTGAAGGTCGCCCAGGTGAGCCCCCCAGCCGAGCGCTGAGGCATCCGTGGTCAGAGTGGCGGATGGGCGAGGAGGGTGAAACGGGACTCCCGCACACACGACGTCTGGGTCTAGCCACCAGCTGAGGGACTCGAGGGTTGGCTTGGTGACCGTGACCACCATGTCGACAGGGTCTCGATGCGGGCGGTACACCGACGCTAGCCAGGACTGGAACGGGCGAAGGTGGAGCCGCGCGTATGCGGTGACATACGTACAGGATGCCATGTGGCCCAGGAGGCGGAGGCAGGATCGCACCGTCGTGGTAGGAAAGGTGACAAGGTCTCGAATGACGGAGACCAGTGTCTGGTGCCGAGATCGCGGTAGGCAGGCCCTGGCCAACTTGGAGTCGAGAACCGCTCCAATGAACTCCACCCGCTGCGACGGAATTAAGGAGGACTTCTCGGCATTGATGAGAAGACCGAGCCGTTGAAATAGAGACAGGATTTCTGTCATCTGGTCCATTACCAGCCGCCGAGACGTTCCGCGAACCAGCCAGTTGTCGAGATACGGGTAGACGTGTATATGACGACGGCGGAGGGCTGCGTCAACCTCTGCCATGCACTTGGTAAACACCCTCGGTGCGGTGGATAGGCCGAATTGTAACACTGCGAACTGGTAGTGTGCGTTGTTGACCACGAAACGTAGGTAGCGTCGATGGGGAGGGTAGATCGCGACATGGAAGTACGCGTCCTTCATGTCGAGGGCGGCAAACCAGTCTCCCGGATCCAGAGAGGGAATGATGGTCCCCAGGGTGACCATGCAAAACTTGGGCTTGAGCAGATACTTGTTCAGCTCTGAAGGTCCAGGATAGGACATAGCCCTCCTTTCGCTTTGGGGATGAGGAAATATCGGGAATAGAATCCCCTGCCCCGCCTGTCTTGAGGCACTGCCTCTATGGCACCCACGCTCAACAGAGTCTGGACCTCTTGTAAGAGGAGTTGCTCGTGAGAGGGGTCCCTGAAGAGGGATAGGGAGGGTGGGTGGGAAGGGGGGGGGCGAAAAAAACTGAAGGCGGTATCCCCACTGGACTGTTTGAAGCACCCAGTTGTCCGTTGTTATTTGGGACCACGCCGAAAAGAAATGGGAAAGGCGGTTGTAAAACAAAAGGGTAGGATCCGGTAGGAAGAGTGATGGGCCGTCCTCGGGCGTCCCATCAAAAGGCCTGTTTGGACCCTTGAGGGGCCTTGGAAGGGGCCTGGGCCTGGTTGCGTCTGTTGCCGGATGGTCGACGGCGATTTAGGCCAGGCCGCCTGCTGTTGTAGGGACGGTACCGTGGCTGAGTGAAAGGCCGGGAGGGTTGCTGTCTGAAGGACCTGCGCTGTGTTGCCGGTGTATGCATCCCGAGAGTGCGGATGGCTATGCGACCGTCCTTCAGGGTCTGGATCCGGGAATCAGTTTTTTCCGAGAACAGACCCTGAGTATCAAAAGGCAGGTCCTGCAGCGTGTACTGCACCTCCGGTGGTAGGGTGGAGGACTGCAGCCAGGAGATGCGCCTCATAGTCACTCCTGAGGCCAGGGTCCTTGCTCCCGAGTCCGCGGAGTCAAGAGCGGCCTGGATGGAGGACCTGGAAGATTTTTTCCCTTCGTCCAACAGCGCCGAGAACTCCTGGCGGGAGGCTGTTGGGAGCAGTTCTGTAAACTTCGCCAGGGACACCATGATGTCATAGGCGTACCTGGCGAGGAGAGCCATTTGATTGGCGATCCGAAGTTGCAGACCGCCAGCAGAGTAGACCTTGCGGCCCAATAGATCCATCCGCCTTGCCTCCTTAGACTTCGGCGCTGGGGTGGGCTGACCATGCCTCTCCCTGTCGTTGACCGACTGTACGACCAACGAGTCTGGGGCCAGGTGAGTATACAAATACTCATATCCCGTGGGGGGGACGGAGTACTTTCGCTCGACCCCGCGGGCAGTAGGAGGGACGGACGCCGGTGACTGCCAGATTGTCGTGGCGTTCTTTTGGATCGTACGGATGAACGGTAAGGCCACCTGTACTGGAGCCTCCGCTCCAATGACGTTCGTCACTGGGTCCTCGTCCTCCTGGACCTCCGCCACGGGGAGATCGATGGCCTTCGCCACGCGGCGAAGCAGGTCTTAGTGGGCCCTCAAGTCTATTGGTGGAGGATCTGTGGCAGATGCTCCGGCCACTGCCTCGTCTGGTGACGACGACGAGGATAAGCCCTGGACTACAGCCTCCGTAGATGGATCTTCTAACGGTTGGTCGGCTGGCTCGGGCTGAGGATGCCTCTGGGGGTCAGGCGGTATCGAAACCGAACCCGGTGGCGAAGGGGGCGGTCTACTTACGGTGGTCTCTGGTACCCTGCGCTCGGAGGCAGGGGCCCTTGGAGGGAAAGGCACCCCCTGAGTCTCGTATTGGGCCCAGGGGACCCAGAAGCCCCACTGCTGTGCACCCTGAGGTTGACCATGCAGAGCAGGCGGAAGGTGCCCGTTGCTGTCTGCCCCGGAAGCGACCGACGCGGGGCGAGATGGCCATGGGGGTGCAGAGGCGCTGATGGACTGCGCCGTCGAAAGTGGCAGCCTGTCCCCGGACGGTGCCGAGGATCGGTGCCGGTCATCACGGTGCCGGGATGGTGACCGAGACCAACGTCCGCCGCGGTGCCGGGAGCTCGACCGGTGCCGGGAGCTTGACCGGGATCTGGACCGGCGGTGCCGGGAGCGGCTGCGAGAGTCACGGTGCCGGGAACGGTACCGGGAAGCGGACCTCCGTCGGTGCCGACGCGAAGGCGATCGGGACCTGGAGCGACGCCGGGAGTGCAACCAGTACCGCGATGTTGAACGGTACCGGGACTGCGACCGGCGTCGAGACGGCGACCGGTACCGCGATGGTGAGCGGTGCTGGGATCTTGAGCGGCGGGACGGTGACCTTCGTCGGGACCGGGAACGAGACCGGGACCTGGAGCGCCGTCTGTGCCGTCCGTCCGGAGAAGGGGGCCGAATCATCATTGCCGGCTTTCCCGCCGATACAACAGCCCGCACCGGCGGTGCCGGGGGCCGGAGGCTTGGTGCCTCTGTGAGCTCTATGAGCTCCCGCGCCGTTGAGAAAGTCTCAGGTGTGGATGGCAGCTGCAGCTCAACCGCGGTCGGCGCCGGGGAGCATGGCGGTGACGGACTCGACGGCCCTTGCGGCGCCAGAGGCAACGGCACGGTGCACGTCCTGTGCACGGCCACAGCCGGTACCGTAGGTGGTGGTATTGGCTGGGCTTCTTGACCCTGAGCGTGGGTCTTTGCAGCTGCCTTCGCCGGCTTACGCTTCCTGGATGGCGAGAGGGAGCGGTGCCGGGTCGCCGGTGCCGCTGGCTGAGGTCGAGGAGCCTCGGTGCCGGAGTGGCTCGGGGCCGCCGGTGCGCTACGCGCCGATGAAGCCCTCGGTGCCGGCGCGGTTGGTGCCGGGGGCTGGAGCGATGCCTCCATCAGGAACTGCTTCAGGCGAATGTCCCGCTCCTTACGCGTCCGGGGCTTAAATGCCGAACAGATAGGGCACTTATCTGTCCTGTGACTCTCCCCGAGGCAACGGAGACAGGAGTCGTGCGGATCCCCGACCGGCATATGCCGCTGGCAAGATGCGCAGGGCTTAAAGCCCGGTGCCTTGGGCATGAGCCCGCACCGGTAGAGGAAAAGGGGGGGAAAAACCCCCCTTATCCTTATCCTAAAACTATCTAACTAACTGAACGAACTATCTACACTAAGTAATGAAACAACTATGTACAGAAAAAGTAGCGAGAGCTAGGGTTGTGGAGGACAGAGAGCACTCCACAGTTCCAACTGGCCGTCACGGGCGGTAAGAAGGAACTGAGGAGCGGACGGGCCGGCTGAGGTATTTAACAGGCGCCATAGCGGCGCCACTCCAGGGGGCGCCAGCCGGCCCGCCGGAGTTGCTAGGGTAAAAATGTTCCGAAGAGCCGTGCACGCACGGCGCGCACACCTGACTGGAATGCATAGGAGCAATCACTCGAAGAAGAACATATTTTAATCCTTATACACACACACATTATACCTAATACCTATACACACATTTACACACACATACACACACACACATCCATCAGATGTTCTGCAGCTGCTGCATAGATACCAGTCCTGAACATTGCTTGAGTTCGTGGCTTGATTTTGCAGCTTGGGTTCGTAGCTTGTGGCGGCTAACTGGCCAGGAAAGCCAGGCACAAGGACGAGCTGGGTCTCTGTTGGGCATGCACCGATGCCCTTCCATGTTGGCAGCAGTATGTTACCCTCCAAAGTCTTCCATCTCACCCATCCTTTTTGTAGGCTTTAGTTTGAATCCAGAGTCTATAGGTCTTGCTGTATCATGCTGCCTCTGGGTTTGGTGATTGATCACCCGTCAATTGCAGGCGTGACTTTCAGCCTGGGACCTGGCTTTGATCTTTCTTCTATTGTACCTTTTCTTTTTAGGGTGGACTCTTCTTACTTTGTTAGGGCTCTTGTCTGCATCTTCAGCCGGTGGGGTTTGAACTCTATTTCATCAGGACAGGCTGGGGCTGGAGGTTGATTCCATCATCCATCCATACCTCAGTTACACATTTAAACTAAACTAATCAAATTACAGCAGGGTTTGCAAAAATGAAGGTTGGAGGAAGCTTTTACAAAATGGAGTGAGCGTTTTAAAATGGGGTTTGAATTACAATATGGCAAACAGTGAAAAGAAGTTACATTAATAAAGTGAACAATTAAAAACAATTTCATTCATCAGTTCTACAATGGGCAGGACTTCCTGTGGCGCCTACTCCCCACGGTGCTCCCTGGCCATGTTCTCTGCATGGCCTCCTGGTGGCACTGTGGAAATATCAGCCTCCCCAGGCTCTGCAGACCTAGAGACTAGTCCTTTTACTAATGCAGCAATATTTGCAGCATCTGCGGACTCAGCTTGCTGAAGATATGAGAGATGCTAGAGTTCCTCCCAACACTGCCCACCTCCATCCTGACACACATAACACAAAAAAGTATAGGGGAAAGGGCTGGACTGTCCCATGTTTACATGTGAACTTAGTGTTGGTGAAAGGTACCAGACAGACCCAAATCCTCTATCAGCTGAACATGCACAGTGGCAGGTCAGCTTGTTCATATCACCCTGACAGCAGTACTCTCCCCTCTTCTTAAGGGAAAAATTCACTGTCCATGGTATCATTCAAGTCCTTGGATTCTCTGCTTAGAGTGCCCTTGAGCGAGTGCTATGTCACCTTCCTCCAATCCTCCACCATGTTCTGTCAGTGTACATGCATGGCTGCAGATCCATCTAGCGTGATCTTGATTAGAGCATTTAACTTGGGTCAGTTCCTGCATTCCTTGTGGCATTGCTGTTTGTCACTGACATCAGGAGCAATTTCTGGTTGCAGAGAATGCAACAAGTGCCGGGTACCTCATGGGCATCTTTGTGCACACAGAGAGAGGAGAGAGAGTAGAGAGATGAGTGGAGAGAGAGTGGGGGACTGCGTATGGAGGCTGTCATTGTGACTACCAATTCTACTTGTAACATGCCATTGGTGCCAGTTTCTGCAGCCTGCATTGAGACCTGAACCAAGGGACTTTATGGCATTAAGGACTCAGTGGCTCAGTGTTATAGATGCAAAATTCGTTAGAAAACTCATCTGTTTTGATTAAAAAAACTGGTTGATTTGGCAATTATTGGGCCCAATCCTATGAGGTGGCTGCGTATTGTTTGACTTAAGTGGGAGCTAAGGGTAAGATTAGACCCACATGTAGCCTCTGTGATAAATGGCAGGTTCGCCATTTTTATCACATAAACTGACAGGCCTGGAAAGACACAAGGAATCCTACACGTGTTCCAAAACCAATGGTCCAACTGATCCTGGACTCTAGCTGAGAGCAGGATTCAGGACCTCAGTCTTCAGAAAGTCAAGATCTAGTCAGGTATGCAAAGCTGCAAAACTTAATATGAACGTGTGATTAATTTATTTGCCTAAAAGACAGATTTAATGAAACTTTTATATTAAAAAAATTTGATTTTTACCTGACTTACTTGTGTTACCACAGAAAACTTGCCACAAGTGATTCTCGTAGGGAAAGAGGAGTTAAAGATGGTGTAAGTATTTGCAACTTTAAGGGTGAGAAATTAACGCACATT
>NC_059080.1:106284657-106313194 GCF_020497125.1 Mauremys mutica | reverse complement strand
CCACAGAACTCCCGACCCATCCAACCCTCCCCCTGCTCCCTGTCCCTGGACTGCTCCAATCCCTCTCCACACCCCTGCCCCCTGACAGCTCCCCACAGAACTCCCGACCCATCCAATCCCCCCTGCTCCCTGTCCCTGGACTGCTCCAATCCCTCTCCACACCCCTTCCCCCTGACAGCTCCCCACAGAACTCCCGACCCATCCAATCCCCCCTGCTCCCTGTCCCTGGACTGCTCCAATCCCTCTCCACACCCCTGCCCCCTGACAGCTCCCCACAGAACTCCCGACCCATCCAACCCTCCCCCTGCTCCCTGACTGCCCCCCGGGACTGCCCTTACCATGCCCATGCTGCTCGAGCCGCTGGCTCCATGTGGAGCCAAACCAAACAGGCTGCCCCACTGCCGAACACACAGCCCCTCCCACACAGAGTGCTGCGGCAGTGGGGGGGGGGAGGGGCTCTGGCAACTGGAGGCCAATGGGAGTGGCTCAATCAGGCCCAGCTGCCCTATCAGCCGCACCGCACTCTGCATGGGGAGGGGAGGGGAGGGGGGGAAATCCCAGACCTTCCTACTACCTTATTACCAATTCCTCCCGGACGGCTATTTAAAGACGAAAAAGCCGAACACGTCCAGGGAAATACGGACGGACAGTAACCCTATTATACCCTATCTCTGCGGTCCCATGCTTGAGTTCCATCCGGCCTCCCACGGGTGATTTCAAAACCCCTCCAGCAACATGGCCGTGCAGTTCATTTCTCGAACAGCCGGGCGGTGGGTGGAGCCTGTCGGGTTGAATGTTCTGAGGCCTAGAGCTGGGCGGGAAATGGGTTTCCCATCCCACAAGCATTGCTGAGATTTCAAAAAACAAATTTCTATGCTGCAGAGGGATGGAACCGAGACCTTTTCTGCTAGAAAACAGGGAATGAATGACAGCCCAGTGGCCTCACATGGGAGACCTGGAGTCAAGCCTCTCCAAATCAGACAGCTTTTGAGGTGTGAACCTGGGTCTTCCACATCAAATCCTGAGTTGGAGGGATTTGATCCTGAGTCACCTACATCCCAGCTGAGTGTCCTGACTGTTGGCTACTTGGAACAGGGGCTGGCTTCTCATAATCATGGGCGGTATCAATCCTGCATTTTCAGAGAGCCATCATATCTAGCCTTTTGTTTGATGGTGAGGGGCCTGTCTCACTCTCAAAAGCACAGACTCTTGCCGGGTTTAAAGCAACAACTTTGCTGCAAAACTCTCCCTCCCTCCTCCCAAAACTAGGAGGATGCAAGGCCAGGTCCGCAACTGCCAAGTTTAGCAGATCGACTTGGGACATTGGGAATCTGCAAAGGATGTAATGAGTTTCCCCAAGCAGCGGCAGGGGGTAGGATGGAGAGCCATGCAAGACTTGGCAGCTGCGAAGCTGGGCAGGTCGGGAGGTGGGAGAGCGGCTGGGGTGCTGGCGTGTGTCTGGGATTGCTGGGTGGGTTCTGGTGCTGGCAGGGTGCTTCTTTCCCTCTTCCTCTCTGGAGCTTGGCTGAAGAGAGCCTGACAGAGCTCTGCTTTGGCTGGTGGAAGCCCTGTTGAAAATGTGCGTAGCCCTTAAAGAAGCAGGACGTCCTTCGACATTTCTTTCTGTTTCCTCTTTGTTTCCCCACCCACTACGGTGTTGAAACGCCACCTAGGCAGCAACCCACAGCCCAGCCTATGTGATAGGCCACACCCATTTCAAAATCCCCCAAATCGGGAAACACGTTACGCTATCACATGACTTGCTGGTGTTCTCGGTGTGGGACCAGAGGGCTAAGGACCCTAGGCCATGTCCTGCATAACCCTACCAGCAGAGCTAGGGTGAGCATCACAAAGTTGGGCTTCCTTTCCATGTAAACCATCCGCAGACCCTGCCTTAAGGTGGCTGGTGTGAGGTCCAAGAACTGCGTTGCTTTTGAATGCTAGTGCATGTAATGTGCATGCATCCCGTAGGGGTACTTTGCCTTACCCTGGGCCTTGTCCAAAGCAGGACTTGGACTAGTTTTGGGGCAAGGTATGTTGCCTTCTGCTGGGTCAGGGCTATTGTGCTTTCTCCAGCAGTCTCTCGTATGCACAGAAGATGGGGCAATGGTAGTGTAGCTCTAAATGGAGAAGCAAAGCAAGATGTGGGACTCCTCTTCATTGAGCATACATTGGCTTGTTCTGTATATATCACCAGTCCTTAGACACAGTGATGTCTAGTGGTTAGAGCAGGAGCCTGGGAGTCATGAATCTTGTTTTCTACTCCCACTTCTGCCCCCCCCCCCCCCCCGGCTCACTGCTCTGCTTTAGACAAGTCTGCTCCCGCTCTGTGCCGTCGTTTTCCCAGCTGTCAAATGGTGATCCCTGTGGGAAGAGCTTTGAGATCTGTGGCTGACAAGGTGCAGTGGAAGTTCAAAATACTGTAGCATGACTGTGATAGAGCCATCCACTCAGAGACCCCTTTTCCAAACACCCCTGGAAGACTTCAGCGCAAGAGCTGAATTTCAGAGTGGGCCTTTTTCTCACTAAGAGGCTCAAGCAAAACCTGTGTCCGAACCCCCGAGTGTCTGATAAAGCGAAGGTCTGAACTTTGCTGGTGAGGGCACAATGAATGTCCAGCGGATGAAGATCTATAGGCATTTCCATAGCAAAAAAACAGCGTTACAGCACTGCTGTCTCCAGGGGCGGCTCTAGGCACCAGCAAAACAAGCTGGTGCCTAGGGCGGCAAAATCTAGGGGGCGTCCTCTGCGGCCGGGGGGGGCGGCAGGCTGGGCCGGCGGACCTGCCGCAGTCATGCCTGCGGGAGGTCCACCGGAGCCCCGGGACGACTGGACCTGCCGCAGGCATGACTGCGGAGGGGGCGCTCGTCCCGCGGCTCGGCTGGACCTCCCGCAGGCATGACTGCGGCAGCTCAAGCGGAGCCGCCGGACCCGCGAACCGTCCGCAGCCGCGGGAGGTCCAGCCGAGCCACGCGGGACCAGCGGTCCCTCTGCAGTCATGCCCGCGGGAGGTCCGCTGCTCCCGCGGCTCCGGGGCGCCTCCCGCGCATGACTGCTTGGGGCGGCCAAAAACGTAGAGCCGCCCCTGGCTGTCTCCAATCCCTTTGGTACTGGGCTTGCTAGCTGCTGCAAAACACATGGAGGTTTTACGAATAACGATTTTTCTTTTAACCAGGGGCGATGCATAAACTTCACCCGGGTGAAATCAGACGGAAGCACCACCCCATACCGCCCGCCGCCGAAGCACGACGCCACCCCCCTCAACAACGCTCCGAGAAGCACCTCGCCTTCGGCCTCTCTGCAGCCTCCTTCCAGGCAGCCGCCTCCTGGACCACCCCCATCCCGAGTGCCCCCGGGACCTCCTCCGGCGCGCCCGCCCCCACAACCCCTGGCTTAGAGTGCGGCAAAAACCAAGATTGCTCTCTGCTGAGCAAGGCATATTTATTGAGGCTTGGTTTACAGTCGAAAGATAGCGAAATTTGTTGCTGGTCAGCAAAAAAAAAAAATTGCCAAGTGTCAGTTTTACTGTATAAATATATTTATGCCACACGTGCTGAGTAAACATTCAGTGGATAATTCTGGAGCTACTGGATGTAGAACAAAACCGAAACAATCATCTAGACACAGTAGCAGTGTTTATATAGTTATATATACACACGCACACACATTCTTCAGATTTATCCACACGTGACGTTTGTATGACATTATATGTCCTATCATACATGAAAACCCAAGCCAGATACACATGCATCAGTCAGTTGAAAGGTGCCACCTGCAAATAAGTTGGGTAGACGTAGGGAATTGAAAGTTGCTCTTCTCCCCACAAACACAACGTGAACAGGGAGCTGTGATTACAAGAGAGCATTCTCCTTGGTTTGTTCTGCAGGGGGGATTTCCCTGGGTAATGATAACAGAGCAAGGTGAGCTATTCACCATGCAGTTCCAGTGATTTAGGGTGTAGAATCTGCCCTGTGTTGTTTTTTTTTCCCCGAGAAGCTCAGTTTTGAAACCAAAATCTTTGATTTAACTAGATTTGGCCTTTGTTCTTAATTTCATCAGACAGGCCGTAAAGGCTAATTTGGGGTTCTGAAAACCTCAGACTGGGGCAGATCTTTCCAAAGTTCAGGGGAATGTGGAAAAAAGTTTCTAGGTTTTTTGCATTTTTTAATTTTCATTTACATAAAAAGGCCTCCCACATGGAACAGAAATATATGTCCCTTATATGTGACTGCTACTGTATATAAGTAGCATGCTTGATACATCAGACATATGTGGGAACACACAGGGACTGATCCCATGTCTGTTTCCCATAGACTTCACTGCTAGCAGGAGCAAAGGATTGAGCTCTTTTGTGATTCAGATGAAAACATATCTGAGTCCTTTTATATATCAGAGACCCCCCTGCCCTCAATATGGAACATTACTAACTATCTGTGTGTATAAAACACACCGAATCTGATCTGACAGCGTGGGCTTTTCTTTTGGTTTTTATTCATGCTAAACCTGTGGGACTCCCAAACATTGATGAGCCTCAGTTGTGTCTGACACTAAGCAGAGACACAAGTGCATGCATGTAGGTGGGGAATATCTGACGTGGGATTACAGGGTGCCTCATGACTGGAGCTTGCTAAATGCTAAAGCCTGAGTGGTTTGTACCCAGCTCATCCCTAGTGAAGCAAAATAACTCATGGACTTACATTGCTCGCCCCATCCTGTATTATACTGCATCAGAAAGGGTGTCTTCAGAGCCACGTGTAAATGGTATTACTGGAGTCGTAGAGAGGATGTCCATGTTGCATCATAGAATCGTAGGACTGGAAGGGACCTTGAGAGATCATCTAGTCCAGTTCCCTGCACTCATGGCAGGACTAAGTATTGTGTCTTATTGGCATGGTCTATCTGTTTGTGTAGGGGAACAGATACAACCTTGCACCTGTTCTTGGCCATATAATCCCAAGAGGAAACTGTAGTAATGCCTTGCATTTACTCTCGCTTTATGGCATCTGCACTCATTAAGTGGCCTTAGGGTAGATGAGAATCAGGCTTGTTTTTTCCAGTGGAAATGCCCAGTTGCAGAACCCAATAACTAGCTCCCACCATTCTATGCTGATCATCGTTACAGGCTGTGTGTACAGAACAGAGATGATAAAGGGCCCAACAAGGCCTAATTGGTAAAGACACGCAGTGCTATGGCATGCTGTTGGGCCATAAACTCAGCTCACAGGAATCAGGGTAACTCCACTGAAGTCAGAGGAGCAGCATCCATTTACACCAGCTGCAGATCTGGTCCCATTGACTACACTGGAATTGCTCCTGGTTTAGACCTGAGACAGCAAAGTACTGAAGAATGTGGTTAACTTTAGGTCTGTGATTAAATTCCATTGAAGTCAATAGGATTATTTGCATGCTCAAATTGGGGCCTCACAGTGCACTGAGAGGAGAATCAGGTACATTACTTATAGCTCGGTCCAGTCCTACCTCCCTTACTCCACATGAGTGCAGTCTGCCAGGTTGGCCCATACATGGCAGAGACAGAGGGAATGGCTTGTGTGAGTTAACATCTCCTATCTGGATTACTCCCCCTCCATTTAAAGCATTTGCTTTGAGAGCAACACTGCCATATCTGCAGCCAATGTGATATCTAATTAGTCAGCAGTTGTTTGTTCTCACTGCTTTGAGTTGAAAGACAAAAATAACGTGTCTTATTCTCCATTTCAGTTATGGCGAAACTCCACTACCTTCAGTGAAGGGGACTGGATGAGCCGGGGGAGAGTGGGAATGGGCTGCCAACTCTTTCATGGCAAGACCATCCATTTAGCCCAGACTGGTAATGACTGGAAGTTGGTATTGCCTGATATCTCTTTGGAGGCCTCTGTGAAATGAGTTGGTGGGGCTCAGCCCAGCCCCTAGTGGACAGGTGTCTACATCACAATAAGCAGTTGGCATTAACCGCCTCTCTTGTTGGCAATCTCAGCAGAGGCCGATAATTGAAATGACAAAGGATACTGAACATCCCTCCCAGCCTCAAGCGCTGTCATTGAGATCTGGCACATTGGTGGCGAAGCTTGTGCGGCTACTGCCTGTGCATATAGAAAGGACATTAGGGTTGTCAGACCTTTCACCAACACTTAATTCACCACCAGGGGGGACTGAGGTACTATTGAGACCCACCATGCTGGGAGCAAATAACAAGCAGGGGAACTTAACCTACAAAAATTGGTTCTATTTATAAAGTTTTTCTTGATGGGCCAGGACTACTGTTAGCCAGTGAGAAAAGCAGCCAAATTCTGTCATCGCTTACTCCTGTGTAAATCCAGAGTAGCTCCAACGACTTTTATGGGGTCACTGCAGATGTACACCCAGTGTAAATGCCAGCAGAGTTTGGCCCAGGGATCTGTGTTACATATGTCAATGCCTAAAGGTTTTTCACAAGCTATTCAAACAGCTTACTCATCTGCAGATTGACAGGTATAACAACTCTTTTACCTTTGCAAAAATGTGTCTAGTCTTGGCTGTGCAAGGAATCCATCTTCAGTAAACTCATGTGCACAGCTGGGATTGCAGTTGCTTGGGATTCCAGACGATGAGATCCATTCACAGTGTGACTCCATCTCTTCTAAAACCACCCTAGCATACAACTGGAGGAGGGCAAGGTGTTTCCATTAGTATCTATGGCTAGAGAGTTAAATTCCCAGGAAATCGCTTTTTGTTTGTATTGCAAATCTGCCCCTGCAGTGTCTGCAACCCACGCACTACAGCATTGTGTGAGCTGGACAGTGAAATTGGTGAGAAGCAAAAGGGAAACTGACCAGTGTATTTTCATTGTTTGAGCTGAATGCAGCACTAAATGTAAACCTAGGGCACTGGCTGCAGAAAGGACATTTGGACTTGTACAAATCTTTTCCATTTTCATTATTTCAGGAGTTACAATAACACAGGTGAAGCAATTTGGCTTTTTTGTAGTCTATTGTGTCAGAGCCTCGGCTGATTTAAATTGGCGTTGCTCCATGGACTTCAATGGAGCTGTGCCACTTTGCACCAGCTGAGGATCTGGCCCAGGATTTTTAACCTGACGGTGTCCCTTTCACTGGCCTGACAGTTGAATATGCTATTGTTGTTTTCGTCTGTATGGCCAATTGTGATTACAGTGCTCCATAGCAAACACTGTAAGGAAGTGTTTCAAAGGGAATGACTCACCAGTACCTTGGAGCCTCCCATCTCATTTTTACCTGTGCACCGTGAGTGTCTAATTCTTTCCCTGGCATGATTGGAGAATCTGGATTTGGGAGCATCTGGCACACACTTAACACTGGTGTAAACAGTAATGCAAAATGCAAAGCAGTGGAGAATCAGACTCCAAGTGATCAGGATTCATTCAAGACCATTGAGGTTTAGCCTATTAAGGGCTGTGTACCAACCTCAGTTCATGATGCATCAAGATCAAGGCCGTGGGTCAAACAATCCTAAATCTAAAAAGGTCAGCTCCTATTATTAGTGAGTGAGCTCAGTGATGGATTGATTCATGAACTGTACCAGTTCAGGTGCACATGCACCTGTTGTTCTCTAAGCCTTTATATTCTTGTCATGGCTTTTGTCAATGTGATCTGCACCATCCTTTGACTTTTTCATTTAAAAAAAGCATTTTCCTGAGAAAGCAGCCCAGCTTCTGTAAATATAGAGAGTTTAACACAGAGTAGACAGGACACTTCTGGACTTTACTGCTGGACAGTTAGAGTAATTTATTAAAAGGGGCTTGAGATGAATAAATACAGGTGGCCCAGGATGCTATGCATGGGAATGTGGTAATACGGTATGGTATTCTTAAATTGTTCTTTGTAGCTTTGGGAAACAGGAATTATTGGGTACTGGTAGTACATTTAGCCATTTGTTACTGATCTGATGCTTTTGAGTAATGCAAAATGTAGGAAAACCAGGAAATTTCTAACTTTTAACAATGCTTGAACAGATATGTAGATAATGATAGATTTACATTTTGGGGAAGAGAGAAATTGCTTGGTTTATAAGGGAAAACAATGTACTGTACAAATATTTTCTAGAAAGATGTACGCTCTCAGAAGTAGTGGGGATGTGGGCTGACATGACAGCCATAAAACGTTGGGGACAGAGGAAGTTGATGGAACGTGTTGGATTTCTTATTGCTAAAGTTTAAGGGGGTTCTTCATGGGGGTTTGTTGCCGGTACATGTGGTACAACTTTCTGTAACTAACATGCTGCTTCCATGTTATAATTGTATAACCTTTATGCATTTTGTGCGCCTGCTCCATTTCTCTGAAAAACCCTGCGACAATAATATCTACATGCAAATGTGGGAAATGTAGCCAAAATCTCATAATCCAACGTAATGTAGTCTTAATGGATTTTAAATCAGCAATAAAAGTGCTTAACGGTTACACATTAGAGCAAATGATTTCACTCCAAGGGACGTTTTAAGTGGCCACAATATTATCTGACCTTTTAATATACTGTTCCTCATTAAGCAGCAAAGAGTCCTGTGGCACCTTATAGACTAACAGACGTATTGGAGCATGAGCTTTCGTGGGATGCATCCGACGAAGTGGGACGAAAACTCATGCTCCAATACGTCTGTTAGTCTATAAGGTGCCATAGGACTCTTTGCTGCTTTTACAGATCCAGACTAACACGGCTACCCCTCTGATACTTGTTCCTCATTAGTTCACTCACGTTGTGGGTAGAGCAAGAAACTGGGAGTCAGGGCTCCTGAGTGCTAGCCGGTGCTCTGCTGCTGTGCAAAGGAGTGTCCTGTCTCTGAAGGGATGGCCAGGTGCTCACAACCCCAGCAGGAGATTCCCTGCTTCACCCTAGGGCTGACTTATTTAAAGAAAACCAGGGAGCTAGAAGCTATCCAGGTTGTCGGGCGTGTGTGATCTCCCTCTCCCTGGCTACAGGAGACTAACCTGAGCAAGCAGAGACTTTCTCGGAGGACTTGGGCAAGGAGCTTTGAAACTGAGGGCTCCGAGCTTGGATTACAAATGCTTCTGCCATGAGACTTTAAAAGGAGACACACCTATTTTTGATTGGTTGTTTTTGGCTTCCCTTGGCCCTGATCCTTTACAGAGGGAATATTTTTTTGCACCAACTGGAAAATAAGGTGGGGTTCGCCTGCAGTGCCACACCTGATCCCATGGGGGTGTGCAGGAAAGGCCCACCCCTTTACATACTGACCCAATGGGCAGCTGTGTGCCAGCTGCTTGTTCTGTGACCCTCTTTTCCCATTCTTGAATGGGAGTGACAACCCTTGCCTATCTTGCAGGGATTAATTACTTAGGAGCACATTCTGATTTCATGTGCATGGCTGAAAATTCAGAGTAATTCCACTGAAGTCAACCGCCACAGCAGTTCACACTCAGGTCATAACTGCAAGGGTATTTTGCTACCTTGAGGGCTTGAGGTATATTTAAAACAAAAAAGAAAGCTGAGATTCTGGAGCATAATTCTGCAGCATGGAGCGAACTCTAGGGCAAATTCTACAGCAGTTGGATCATGGGACACGCAAGGCTCTTCCTGTGGGGGAGATCTTGCATTTCTTGCTCAAGCAAAGCTCCCACTGATTTTGGGAATCTTCCCTGTGTAATGACGGAGGGATTGGCCCTGTAATTTCCCATCCCACGCAGCCTAGCAAGCCCTTTATTTTCTTGCTGGGAGCATTTCCTCTGAATCTCTTTGTGTCCCCATGGGGATAGAGACAGGGGATTTAGCAGAGACGCAGCGGAAGTGGAGAGGTCATGGGGATAGGCCACAAAAATCCTCAAGCCAGGCAGGCCACAATGACTAGCGACCAAGGCTGTGGCAAAGCTGCACACGGTCCACATGGCATGTCAGCCACAGCCCCGTATGGAATGAGAAGGGGGAGGAGAGCGGCCAGGAAGCTGATGCATGCAGATCTGAGTGGGCAGATGCAAGCACACAGCCAGCTGGACGATGCGGAGGCTACAGGGAGGAGAGACCACAGGGAGGGAAAGCCAGGGAGCGCAGAGAGCCAGATTCATCCCTATGCTGGCCTGGGAAGCAGCCTGTACCTTCCCTATTCAGGGGCTGTAGAGGGGCTTTCTTGCTTCACAGTCCAAACAGGGCTTTGCTGAGGCACAGAATCCTGGGGGGAATGCCCTCACCACACACCCTTCCCGCCCCTTCTATCCCCACCACTCACTGACTACTCTGGCCCTCCCTCCGCTTCTGCAGAACACCGGGGTGTAGGGCAGAGGTGGGCAAACTACAGCCCGCGGGCCACATCCGGCCCATGGGACCCTCCTGCCCAGCCCCTAAGCTCCTGGTCAAAGAGGCTAGCCCCCGGCCCCTCCCCTGCTGTTCCCCTTCCCCCACAGCCTCAGCTCACTGCGCCACCGGCGCAATCCTCTGGGCGGTGGGGCTCTGCCCAGCAGAGCAGCTGCAGAGCCGGCCTGACCCGGCGCTCTGGGCGGCGCGGCTGTAGCGCCGCCAGCCACCAGTGCTCCAGGCAGCATGGTAAGGGGGCAGGGAGCAGGGGGGGTTGGATAGAGGGCTGGGGAGTTTGGGGTGGTGGTCAAGGGGCGGGGGTGTGGATAGGGGCAGGGTGGTCAGAGGGCATGCCGCATGGACGGGGGGGTTGAATGGGGGCGGGGTCCCTGGGGGCAGTCAGGAAGGAGAGGAGGGGTTGGATAGGGCAGCAGGGGTCAGTCAAAGGTGGAGGGTCCAGGGGCAGTCAGGGGACAGGGAGGGGTGGATGGGGCAGGAGTCCCGGGGGGCCGTCAGGGGGCAAGAAGCAGGGTGGGGTTGGATAGAGGGCAGGGGCCGGGCCACGCCTGGCTGTTTGGGGAGGCACCACCCCCGCTAACCAGCCCTCCATACAATTTCAGAAACCTGATGTGGCCCTCAGGCCAAAAAGTTTGCCCGCCCCTGGTGTAGGGGCTCTGTAACCCAGGGCAGGGCTGGACACCTGACCTAGGACCCCTTTGCACTGTGAAGGGGCTGCAGGCTAAGGATCAGTCAGGCTCAGGGAATTGTATCACGGCCAAGCCCAATCCTGCTCCCCAGGAACGCGCCCGGAGTTGGCTTAGTGGATCTGAGGGCAGCATTAAGTCATTGGACCAAACCAGAGGCAGGCTCAGGCACGCAGAACCTGTGCTGTGGCCGAGTGCGGGGGCTGTTATTCTGCTCATCCTTTAACCTGAGCCGAGCGCTTTTGCCCCAGGAGCTGCATCCCTTCATCATCAGCATTGTTGTTTCTGACAAACAGCCTGGCACAGGACACAATTCACCCAGTTGGGCTGCGTGGCCTCCACTGTTTTGCCCAGTTCTAACTAACGTTGTGCCGTTGGGGTGTTACGGGAAAGGCAATCCTAAGCTCTTGAAAGGGTTCAGATGCACAAAAGCTCTCTGGGAGCCAGTAACAAACACCAGATGCTCACTGCAGCCGTTGCTGGTTAGTGTTCTCATAACACTAGCTACAGGCCCGAGACACAGAATTCAGCTCTGACCTGAACTCCTCTAACCATCAGGAATGTTTGGCTCCAGGGTTCTGGTTCCAGCCTCTTTATAAATAGCCTGTTATGCTGATTTAGCACCTTCCAGCCCAACATACTAGCTCAGGAGTACAAGCTATATTATAGACACAGACTTACCCTAGCCTGCTGCCCCTGAAATCAATGGCAGGATCCTACAGGCTGCAGCATTTGGGGCCAGGAAGTGGAAAAAGACTGCGCGCTCCTGATGGAATGACAGGCCAGCTGGAAACTGACTCTGGCAGCTTGAAAAACCCTGTGCTGTGATCTTGAATGAGCATAGTGCTCTGACCATTGTGAATTATAACTCATCCAAATCTCAGCAGCTAAGCAGCACAGTCCCTGTAGCTCAGGGGTGGGCAAACTTGGGGTTCTGAAACTGTATGGAGGGCTGGGTGTAGTGTATTAAATTGCTCCCCGTAGGAATGTGCTACTTACAGTGCACCAGGATTGGTAGTTGTAAGTAGTACACTGTAAGTAGCACATTCCTACGGGGAGCAATTTAATACACTACACCCAGGGGCTCTCACAGCCCCACTGCCCAGAGCACAGGCAGCACAGTGAGCTGAGGCTACAGGGGAGGGGCTGGGGCCTAGCATCCCAGATCGAGAGCTCAAGGGCCGGGCAGGACAGTCCCGCGGGCCAGATGTGGCCTGCGGGCCATAGTTTGCCCACCTCTGCTCTAGCTCCATGCAGAGGTATTGACTCAGCACTATTCAGTGAGGGCTGAGCAACCCACTCCATGCACTGCTCTGACATTCCCTTGAGTTCCCATCCAAGCAGGGGCGGCTCTAGAAATCAGGCTGCCCCAAGCAGCGCGGTGCGCTGCGCCGCCCTTCCCCGGTCCTGCGGCGGGTCCCCTCTTCCCGCGGCTCCGGTTAAGCTCCCGCAGGCATGACTGCGGCAGGTCAACCGGAGCCTGGGACGAGCGGACCTGCCGCAGGCATGACTGCGGCGGGTGCTGTGGTCCCGCGGCTCCGGTTGACCTGCCGCAGTCATGCCTGCGGGAGCTCAACCGGAGCCGCGGGACGAGCGCCCCCTCCGCAGTCATGCCTGCGGCAGGTCCACTCGTCCCGGGGCTGCGGTGGACCTCCCGCAGGCATGACTGCGGCAGGTCCGCCGGCCCAGCCTCCCGCCCTCCCCGGCGGCAGGGGACACCCCCTACATTTTGCCGCCCTAGGCACCAGCCTGTTTTGCTGGTGCCTAGAGCCGCCCCTGCATCCAAGGGTATGTCTATGCTTCTTGACTTTAGCAAAGCTTTTGATTCTTGCCAGCAAGTTAAAGAAGTATGGATTGGATGAATGGACTATAAGGTGGATAGAAAGCTGGCTAGATTGTCAGGCTCTACGGGTAGTGATCAATGGCTCCATGTCTAGTTGGGAGCCGGTATCAAGCGGAGTGCACCAGGGGTCGGTCCTGGGGCCAGTTTTGTTCAACATCTTTATTAATGATCTGGATGATAGGATTAATTGCACCCTCAGTAAGTTCACAGATGTCACTAAACTGGGGGGAGAGATAGATATGCTGGAGGGTAGGGATAGGGTCAAGGGTGACCTAGACAAATTGGAGGATTGGGCCAAAAGAAATCTGATGAGGTTCAACAAGGACAAGTGCAGAGTCCTGCACTTAGGACGGAAGAATTCCAGGCACCGCTACAGGTTGGGGACCAACTGGATAAGCAGCAGTTCTGCAGAAAAGGACCTGGGGATTACAGTGGACGAGAAGCTGGATCTGAGTCAGCAGTGTGCCCTTGTTGCCAAGAAGGCCAATGGCATATTAGGCTATATTAGTAGGAGCATTGCCAGCAGATTGAGGGAAATAATTATTCCCCTCTATTCGGCATTGGTGAGGCCACACCTGGAGTATTGCGTCCAGTTTTGGTCCCCCCACTAGAAGGGATGTGGACAAATTGGAGAGGGTCCAGCAGAGGGCAACAAAAATGATTAGGGGGCTGGGGCACATGACTTACAAGGAGAGGCTGAGGGAACTGGGGTTATTTATGCTACAGAAGAGAAGAGTGTGGGGGTTTTTGATAGCAGCCTTCAATTACCTGAACAGGGGGGTTCCAAAGAGGATGGAGCTAGGCTGTTCTCAGTGGTGGCAGATGACAGAACAAGGAGCAATGGTCTCAAGTTGCAGTGGGGGAGGTCTAGGTTGGATATTAGGGAAAACTATTTCACTAGGAGGGTGGTGAAGCACTGGAATGAGGTTACCTAGGGAGGTGGTGGAATCTCCATCCTTAGAGGTTTTTAAGGCCCAGCGTGACAAAGCCTTGGCTGGGATGATTTAGTTGGTGTTGGTCCTGCTTTGAGCATGGGGTTGGACTAGATGACCTCCTGAGGTCTCTTCCAACCCTAATAGTCTATTATTCAAATGCTACAGCCGCACAGGCAGCTTGCAAGTCCAGGGTCTGATGTGGTCACTTTGTCCTCATAGATCATAAGCCCAGCTGGCAACTGAGCCAGGGTGGGTCACAATTGTGGGATATATATCAAAGGAGGAAGGTGAGTATCAGTGACCATTGAGAGGCCTCTGCCTCCAACAGGCTGTGGTGCATTTCCAGCCACCTCTCTGCTCTTGCTGATTGCAGCTGTCCCTCCCTGAAGTAACCCATTGAACATAGGTGGGAATAGGCTCTGTTGCTGTGTAGCTGGCCCTTTAAGAGGAAAGTGGCTTCAGCTCCATCTGTGACACAGCCCACTCTCCTCCCCAGGTGGGAAAAATGAAGTTCATGGGCCTCAATCAGACTGCAGGGGTAGATAAGGGAGAGGCTGTGGGGAGGTACAGTAGGGCCTGCTTCAGAAAAGCTGCTTAGCTGAAGAATGCAGCCTGTACAAAGCCTTAGGGGAGCTGTGGAAGCCCTACTTCAAGGGGATTTATTATAGGAGCTGGATTAGATTAAGTAATTTACACCTTCCTTCCCCTACCCTGTACATGTTTGGGGGAATATTGTTTTAGAGCTTCTTTGCTGTGAGTAGATTATTTCTGGGACCCTTGGAGGGAAATTGAGGGGGCTATAAGACTGCTCCAGGCCATGCAGGTGGTGTTCTGAATGTGGTAACCCTCTTACAAGCCCATTTCCCTCTACACTTGGCACTGAGGAGCAGCTGATCCCATCAATGTATAGGGGAGGTCCCAGCAGGATTGTGTCCTAAGTGACCCCAGGTTGTGGGGCTGGTAGTGCCCCCTGAAGGATGATGGGTTTGAGGTGATTCTGCTTGGGTGGTGATTGCTCTGGGTCTCTGGATGAATTCCTTTGTGTTCCTTTATTAGAGACATTTGCACAGGCATCCTGTTCCGTAAGGGCCTGATCCAAAACCCATTAGAGCTGACTGACAGATGGCCACTCATGTTGGATCAGGAGCCCATCTGTTCCTACTCACTTGCTGTTGCCTCAGTCCCATGGGTGGGGCAGTTCTGAGCAGCATAGAATCATAGAATTATAGAATCTCAGGGTTGGAAGGGACCTCAGGAGGTCATCTAGTCCAACCCCTTGCTCAAAGCAGGACCAAACCCAACTAAATCATCCCAGCCAGAGCTTTGTCAAGCCTGACCTTAAAAACCTCTAAGGAAGGAGATTCCACCACCTCCCTAGGTAACCCATTCCAGTTCTTCACCACCCTACTAGTGAAAAAGTTTTTCCTAATGTCCAACCTAAACCTCCCCCTCTGCAACTTGAGACCATTACTCCTTGTTCTGTCATCTTCTACCACTGAGAACAGTCTAGATCCATCCTCGTTGGAACCCCCTTTCAGGTAGTTGAAAGCAGCTATCAAATCCCCCCTCATTCTTCTCTTCTGCAGGCTAAACAATCTCAGTTCCCTCAGCCTCTCCTCATAAGTCATGTGCTCCAGCCCCCTAATCATTTTTGTTGCCCTCCGCTGGATTCTCTCCAATTTATCCACATCCTTCTTGTAGTGTGGGGCCCAAAACTGGACACAGTACTCCAAATGAGGCCTCACCAGTGCTGAATAGAGGGGAATGATCACATCCCTCGATCTGCTGGAAATGCCCCTACTTATACAACCCAAAATGCCATTAGCCTTCTTGGCAACAAGGGCACACTGTTGACTCATATTCAGCTTTTCGTCCACCGTAACCCCTAGGTCCTTTTCTGCAGAACTGCTGCCCAGCCATTCGGTCCCTAGTCTGTAGCAGTGCATGGGATTCTTCTGTCCTAAGTGCAGGACTCTGCACTTGTCCTTGTTGAACCTCATCATATTTCTTTTGGCCCAATCCTCTAATTTGTCTAGGTCCCTCTGTATCCTATCCCTACCCTCCAGCGTATCAACCACTCCTCCCAGTTTAGTGTCATCTGCAAACTTGCTAAGGGTGCAGTCCACACCATCCTCCAGATCGTTAATGAAGATATTGAACAAAACCGGCCCCAGCACCGACCCTTGGGGCACTCCACTTGATACCGGCTGCCAACTAGACATGGAACCATTGATCACTACCCGTTGAGCCCGACCATCTAGCCAGTTTTCTATCCACCTTACCGTCCATTCATCCAGCCCAAACTTCTTTAACTTGCTGGCAAGAATACTGTGGGAGACTGTATCAAAGGCTTTGCTAAAGTCCAGAAATAGCACATCCACTGCTTTCCCCTCATCCACAGAGCCGGTTATCTCATCATAGAAGGCAATTAGGTTAGTCAGGCATGACTTGCCCTTGGTGAATCCATGCTGACTGTTCCTGATCACTTTCCCCTCCTTTAAGTGGTTCAGAATTGATTCCTTGAGGACCTGTTCCATGATTTTTCCAGGGACTGAGGTGAGACTGACTGGCCTGTAGTTCCCTGGATCTTCCTTCTTCCCTTTTTTAAAGATGGGCACTACATTAGCTTTTTTCCAGTCATCCGGGACCTCCCCCGATCGCCATGATTTTTCAAAGATAATGGCCAATGGCTCTGCAATCTCATCGGCCAACTCCTTTAGCACCCTCAGATGCAGTGCATCCGGCCCCATGGACTTGTGCTCGTCCAGCTTTTCTAAATAGTCCCGAACTATTTCTTTCTCCACAGAGAGCTGGTCACGTCCTCCCCATACCGTGCTGCAGAGTGCAGCTGTCTGGGAGCTGACCTTGTCTGTCACGCCCTGCATGAGAAGGACCAGGTTATAGGGAATCAGGGCTTTGTATTATCAATGCACTGCACACACTCATCAACCCTCACAACTTCCACTCCAGCCAGCAGGGGCTGTGTCAGCTCAGCACCCTGATCATCAGGTCCCTTTAATTTGGGCATCTGAATGGGGATTTAGGTGCCTCACTGCAGTCACCTGGGGGGGGGGGGGGAATGGTCTGCTGAATGCTGATCCTAGCACTAAGGACCTACATGGCCTTGGTCAAGTTGTTTTTTTTTGTGTGCCTCAGTTTCCCCATCTGAAATGCTGGGCACCCTAGCCTGAACCTTTGGGCCCTGGTTCTCAGTGGTCAGCACTAGACCATGCTGTCTATCCCAAACAGGAGGTTTCCCAGCAGTGCTCTGTGGGCAGCAGCAGCTCTTGGGGTTCACTCAGTGGCAGTTAAGGGGCAGGGCTGGCTTCCCTGAGCTGCCCTGGGGGTGACTCATGTGTGGTGGTAGCATCCAGGCACCTCACAATGCGCTACAGCAGGGACCAAAATGAAGTGGAAACATAGCCTGTATGTGTGTTTGAAGCTAAGGAAAAAGCCTGGTGTCCATCTGTTCTCCTGGGCTTCACCATCCAACCCCAGTGTTGCTTTACCCAGCAGGAGGCTGCGGTGGTCTGGAAAACATGGGAGTAACATGTCTTCCCTGGCCCTGCTGCAGAGGGGTGAATGTCACCCTGTCACTGCAGCATGATGACTCTGGGTTTCTTGGCCCTGAGCTCTGGGCTGGGCATGCTGGTTTGGAATGTTCAGCTCCAAAGGAGATGGAGGAGACTGAAACCCCACCCAAACAGGGACTTGGAGTGACTCTCCACACCCTCCATGGCTGCTCTTCCAGGCCCTCAGCTGGGAAAGGGGCCCTAGCCTTTCACACCTCTCATGCGGCTGGCTTGGATTAATCACTGATTCAGTGGTCAGATCCTTGTCCCATCCCTCCTGCTGAGCCCTCCCTGCAATGGATTCTGTAGGGCTGATGTAGCCCAGCTCTCATGGGAGGCTTTCCGTGTTCTACAGTCGATCTCCTCTTCCCGCTGTCTCAGTAGCAGGGCAGGGCTGTGCCATCTGACGTGCGAGGGGATGGATTCACCCAGGCTGCAGTCTGGCAAGAGGCCGAGCTTCAGAATCCAGGAATTGCAGGATTAGGGGCATCTAGTCCAGTATCCTTAGGGTGACCAGATGTCCCAATTTTATAGGGACAGTCCTGATATTCGGGGGTTTGTCTTATATAGGTGCCTATTACCCCCCATCCCTTGTCCTGATTTTTCACACTTGCTATCTGGTCACCCTAAGTATCCTGTCTCTGACAGTCACCAATGCTAGCAGCTTCAGAGGAAGGAGCAAGAAGTCCAGCAGCAGGGAGTTATGGGATGATCTCCCCATCCCTGGAAAATTCCTTCCGGACCCACAATAGCCAGATGTCCACTCATGCCCTGAAGCAGGTGGATTTATCCCTTCCAGAACTCGTCAGTACATTTTAGTCCTTACTCTGGATATTCTTGTTATCCCTATAAATGATGCAGGTGAGCGGCTGTTTCAGTTGTCTCAGTGCTAGCAAGGGGTAGAGTAGAGAGGGTTCTGAGCAAAGCCCCCCATCTGAGCATAACTGTGGTGATGAACCTTTGGCCCCTGTGGCCATCATGGACTGACCCAAAATCCTAGATCTGGCCATCAGGTGTCTCTGTGGCTCAGGCTCATCTTACGATCAAAGCTGTGTGTTCCCCCTCTTTCTAACAGCGAGTCTTTCCCAGGGCCGATGAGAGGGGTGGAAGCCGGTACAAATTACCGGAGCCCAGCGGTCCAGAATGGGGCTTGGGGTCTGGCTTCCCTGGCTTTGTTGGCCCTGTTTAGCTCATCCACCCTTGCTGGGGGCCCAAAAAATGTTTTTCACCGGGGCCCGAACCCGTTCTAGGCGGCCCTGGACTCTCCCCTGTGGAATGGGCTGGGGATGTCTCTGTTTCCTACCTGCGTTCCTTTCCCTGAATTTCAGCAGACATTGGCCTAGCATCAGAAATACTTTCCAGCCCTAAACTGCCTCCGGCTACATGGCAAATTCTGCCCTCCGCTAATAAATACATAGGTGCAATTCCTATGGCCTTCAGTGGAAGTTGCACTCCTTTCAATAAGGACCAAAATGGGCCTCTTACATCTGGGACACTGATGACTGAAACAGTGCTATTTTTAGATTAGCCACTGGAGGCCAGTACATGACAATGTATTTCCATCAAACACACACAGCAAAGCCCTGATGTTGCGGTTCATAGATTCCAAGGCCAGAAGGGACCACTGTGATCATCTAGTCTGACCTGCTAGAGGCACCACAGGGATCTGAATCCTGGATTTCCTGTTTATTAGGCAGGCACCTTAACCAACTAAGCCACAGCACCCTCTAAAAGTGCCTCGCTGATATTTTGCTATCGGCTGTGTTGTGCCTTGCTAGAATGAGTACAGCTGGGTAGAAAGTTTCCAATAATGTTTTTTCTGTTGGAAAATGCGGATTTGATTAAATGGACACATGGTGCAGGCATGTGTCGATTTCAGTGAAATTCCTCTGGAAGCCAGGCAAATTTCTGACAGACTCCTGCCTGCCAGACAGGTTTGCAAACCTACCTGGTTTCTCATAAGCTCGCCTTCCAGATCCTCAGCAGCCTTGTTCTCCCAGGGCTTCCTGACTCCTCAGCAGTCCAGAAGCCCCAAGAGCCTGTTCCCAGACCCATGAACTGTCCAGCTCTTTGCCTAGTAGGCTGCCAGGGTTCCAGGCATCTCTCAGGAAGCCTTGGAAACATTTCAACAGGGAGAAAATTAATTGTCAGGTTTTTTAAACAAAATCTTGGGATTTCTTTTCTTTTTGGTTCCATTTCAGAACAAAATGTTTTTTTTGAAATTTTGAAATTGCCCACTGAATGGGTTTCCAGACACTCTAATAATGACCTGCCCCCTTCTGCGAGGCAAGCATTTAACGAGATAGTGTCAAGGGTTTGGGGGGAATCCACAAACAACTGTGACTCCTCGATGTTTTTAAAACTCATGGGCGCTTGCAAATAACATATTGCCTCACCAATACTTTCCATTAATAATAGCAGACTTTACAGATGCAAATACCAAGAGTATGCTGCTCTCCTACAGTCACTGCAGTGACTCAGCAATGAAAAAGAAAGCCACCATCTCCTTATCATTGGGCAACATTTTCAAATGTGGGTGCCCACATGTGGGCATACAAGACACCTCAATCAAAGTGGTCTGATTTTTTTCAGAGCTGTTCAGCTCCTGGCTAAGCTAATGAAGTGGGAGGCGTCGGTATTTCTGATGGTCTGCATGGGGAAATTCACCAGCAGAACTACACTGGGATAATTATACCACTAGAGTTGTACCATATAACTCCCGAGGTGGACATTCAGTCCAGAATAAGAGTGTCCACATCATAGGGAGCTATACCAGTATAATTTCAGCAATAGAACTATCCCAGTATAGTTCTGCTGGTCAGCTTTCCCCATATAGATAAGCCCTGAATCTCAGGCCACTTTTATTTGGATGCCTAAATATAGTTTAGCTTAATTTTAGGCTTCCAAGTTTGAAACATTTAGAGCAGAGAGAAATTCACAATTTTTGTTGTTGTTTTTTTTTTTCATTTCCCATTACTTACTTTTGCAATTGGTGCAATTTTTGCAACCCTTTCAAACTGAGGAAGGCTGGGGGGTCTTGTAGCTAAGGCAGTGGGCTGGAACCCAGGAGATCTGGCTCTGATTCTTAGCTTGCCCTCGGACATTGTGAGGATTAATGTTTGCATGGTGTTCAGATATTATGGTGATTGGGCTATATAAAGACACACAATTTATGGTCAATTGGATTTCTTTTTAAAGCAACAAAACGACTCTTTGCTCTTGCAGAAGACTTTAAAAAAACTTCACTTTATTAATTGCATTTTTGGGGACTATTTTTCCTTCTCACTAGTGCACAAATTATTTGTGCACCATGGCAATTCCCCACCCCCCAGCAGCCTCCCCCTTTTTGTTTTCTTGGGGTTTTATTTTTGCTTTTTTTTTTTTTTGCAAGTTCACTATAAAATTGAAAAACCCTGTATTTCAAGTAGTTTTGCATTCGTCCAGATGAAAACCAGTACTCAAGAGTTGCCTCGAACAGGACTGTCTGGATTTGTTTGTTCTACAAGTAAGCTTCCACATTATCAAGAGATCAACTGTGGAGAACCACCTGTACCTTTGAACTGCAGGTTGAGCTCACAGTACTGCTGTGCTGGGCCTACTAGGTAGAAAATGAGCCGTTACCTTGCAGGGCCCAGTTCTCCAAGCCTGGTTCGTGTCAATGAGTACTCTTGCAAAGTGTCAATGGGACAAAGGTCAATCTGAGTGATGTGAGGGTTGCAGATTCAGTATCAAAGAGAAAGCAGCAGCGTGTTCTATTTATTTCTGCCTCCCATTGCCAAAGGCTTTTGAGAATCATTTATCAGGGAAATGCTATTGCCATGATCAGCAGAACATCTAAATTTATAAAACTTGAGGCTGGATTCTGATCTCCGTGTAAATGGGGCATAACTGCACTGACTTTGATGAAGTCGGTCTGGGTTTCTAGCAATGCAAGTAATGAGAATCTGGCCCCCAGAGCTTAGGGTCTGGTCCGACACCCTTTGGAGTCGGTGCCTCTCTTAACTTCCAAGGGCATTGGATCAGGTCCTCAGAGTCGGGGAACATGAAGAAGTAGCTGCTAAAACAACTGATTAAAGAATCTGTCTGTAATATTTAAAAAGGCCTGTTTCTTCTGCTGAAGAGATGAATTTCTATAGCATCTTCTTAGATTGTCAGCTCTCTGGGGCAGAGACTGTCTTTCTGTTCTGTGTTTGTACAGCACCTAGCGCCTTTCCTGTTCTGCTTATAAGTTTGTCATTGAGTTCACCATTATCCTAGGCTATTGAATGTAAGTACTCTCCAACTTCTGTCCCTTTGGTAGTGGCTAGCACTACAATGCTGGAGTTAGCCCCTATTTTTACCAAAGGGATCTTCAGTGACCATATAGTCTTGGTTTCTCCTCTCATCTTCTTTATTATAGATTGTTACTGATAGTGTAATAAATCTCCTGGCTCATTACTACGCATAACAGTAACTTGCGTCCCATGATCATTTACGATGTATTAATACACTATTATTTCATTTCCAGTTCCTTTTTTTAAAGGTTCTCTCTTTAGATGGATCTGTGCAAATGTTAAACCGATGCTGCTAGATTGCATTTGGGTTTTGTAGAAACATGGGGGCTAATTCGCCTCCCACTTTCGTCAGTTTATATTTATGGCTAGCCATTGACTCGCTCCTAATTCTCACCAATGTGAGAGTGGAATTGGGTGTCAGGTTTTTACTAAGCCTTTTGTTTCCATGCTTTCTGAACTTTCTTCTATCCTGTTTGCTGCCCTAACACAGCAGGGTCTGACTAGCCTGTTGCAGTAGCGCAGGAGAGCAGGAAAGTGAGTGACTAGAGATAGGCCATGAATATCTTCACTGTGAAAAATGGCAGCAGGGAAGTGAACAGCATGGATGGTGGAACGGAGGTAATCTGAGTTTAAAAAATTTATTACAACTGAAAAATTTAAAACATAACAGCAAGCTACAGCCAGCACTGTCCGTTCTGCTTTCTGCAGGCCAAATCCCTCATTACTTTGCGCAGACACACCCACATCCTTACATAGCAACGACAGCTACTCCACCCGATGAGCTCAGGTGCTCTTAATATCAGAGGTAAGGAAATTTTGTTTAATAATGTGAGATTTGTTTTTTTTAAGTGAATGACATGTGGGGTCACATCTTCCCATGTAGCCAGATGGCTAAATGAGCATTTAGGGCTACCTGCTGGTAAAGGGGATGTGGCTGGTGGAAGGGGGCATGACTGTGCTGTCCCTACACCCTAGTTATTCTTCACTGGCCTTGGTATCCTTCAGATTGTAGCAGGCTGGACCAGGTCAAACAGAGCAGCCCTAAGTTTGAGAGGGCAAAGATCTCTTAAAGCAGCCTTAGCATCTCCTGAGGCCCCGCCTTTTAAAAACATATTTTAAATCTGTTGAAGTTTGAGCAAACTCTTGTCAGTCATTCTTGAATTCCCCAAAGCTGCCAGTGAGGAAATCAGCACAGAGATTAAACACCACAACCCCAAACTTTTGGTAGTCCTGACAGCAGAACTGAGAAAACCTGAGCACAGAGCTAACGTCAGGAGTGGCCCAGAACTCCAGAGGACCCCCGACAATCTGGGACGGCTTGCACAATAGGCCAGACTCTGGAAACTTCTGCGTGATCCTGTGATCATCATGGGGAAACAATGTGAGGGGTGGAGCTGCAGCTGGCAGCGTTGTTTGCTACCTCAGGGCGTGGATGCTGCTCTCCAGAAAGGAATGTTACTGAGACAGTTATTGACCCCAGAAAGCTGGGCACCGTTCTGGGGTGTGGGAGGAACCACTCCCTTACAATCTGTTTTCCAAAGCCTTACAATAACTGCAATTCTCCCAGGGTGGCTTGAGCACACGGTGCCTGGGCTCAGTCTCTGAAGGGGAACGGGGGTCTAAAGTGGAGATCAATCTCTCCAGGTTGGGCTGGTCTGCCTAAGTCAAGTTGGCCTAGGCCAGTGGTCCCCAATGCGGTGCCCGCGGGCGCCATGGTGCCCACCGGGGCATCTATGTGCGCCCGTTATACTGGCCGGCGGACGAGCATCTGCCAAAATGCCACCAATAAGCAGTGTCATCCAGAGCTGTCGCCGCTGAAATGACGTGATTTTCAGCGGCAACGCCTGATGGATGATGATGCTTGTCAGCGGCATTTCGGTGCCGACGCCTAATGACATTGCCGCTTCTCAGCGGGATTTCGGCAGATGCTCATCCGCTGGCCACGGTCCTCAGTGGCTCGTTGTCTGGTGCCTGCCAGACAAAAAAGGTTGGGGACCACTGGCCTAGGCTATGGGAGTGGGAGGGCTGGGAGGACCAGCCAGTCTCTCACTAGAGGGGCCTTACAGTTCATAGTAGTCCAGTCCCTGATTTTCATTGGGCTGCCTGGCATTTTGAGAGCCGTGGGCCCGTTACACTTGTATCCATCTTGCTCAGGATGGGCTGATTCCCTCCCCCTCCCCCCCTCCCCCCAGGAAGGCACACATGACCAGGTCTGTGTATCCCACCGAGGGATTCGGAAAAGCCCCAAAGCGGCCTTGTTTGGCCAGCTTTAGTGGGTGGCGGGGGGGAGGGGGGGGGCTCATGACTCCATCACCCTGAGAGTAGGTGATAGAAATGGAATTTTCACTGGGCTACATCTAGTTGCTTTGGGCCTGGCTAACATACCATTTCCCTCCTTGTGTCATTCTGGTGCTGCTGTGTTTGTCAGAGGCCCTTGAGTTCCCAGACCTTGCTCCGGCAGAGAGGGTGCATCTCACAGTGCCTTCTCCACATGGGGCTCTGGAACACCCTTCCCTCCTGGGTCTTCACAGCCTCAATGTAGTGCACTTCGGTGCAAGCTGTAGGTGTCCTTTTTTTCTCCTAGGCTTTGTTGGGAGGGGTGGGGCCACCAAGTGGGGATTAGCTGAGGGAATTAGTGACTTGTTTTGTTTAGGGTACAGATAGTCTTTTCATAATTAGAGAGCAATTGATCCGAGTGTTGTAGGGTGCTCTGGGCCACACTGGTATCTTGACATTTATCTGGCTGTTAATTTCCATGTTGCACAAGCCCCTGGGGCTAAGGACAGGCACATTGTAAAAAACAGAAAGGGAAATTCAAACTTTAGTCAACCAAGTTTGCATGTGAGGCTTTTAACCAGGGAAGACCTGTTACTAAGCAACCGCATCTCTGCCAGTGAGATCATCTGTACAAAAAATGGTCGAAACATGTCTTTAGGGTGTTGCCTTGTGAGGTTTATAGAAAAGGAAGGCGCTCATTTGTACATTTTTGGTGCAGAGGTGCCAGTTAGACCCTGCAGCGGTCAGTGTGAATAGACCTCCAGAGAGCAGAAGAATTATTTTTTCTTATTTTCTAGTGGTGAGTTTGCAGGAAACTTTTTTGTCTTTCCGATTCACATGTGCTCAAGACCTTTAACTTTAAAAAAGATCTAACGTGTAACTTCCTTTATTTGCAGGAAAAAGAATTGCTACCAAGTGTACCATGGCGTGGTGGAAGGGCTGGGTAAGTAGAGGAAATACTGGAATGTGAAACTCTCTGTACATGATTTTAGAGGCATATTGTCATGCCTCAGACAATATATAAAATCTATGTGTAGAGGACACAGTAAAATCCTTCCACTTACAAACTGACCACACCTGCTGCATGATCACTCTGTGTCCATGTGTTTGATTGAGGAATTTGTTAAATATGTTTGTGGTTTTTTAAGCAACAGGCTGGCACTGTTATTAGCTGGTTGCTTATGAGAGGGGTTAGGTGGGTGGAGGAATTTACTGAAGGACTAGCTAAGTGAGGAAGTGAGTTTTGCATTTAGTTCTGAGAACTGTGAACAATTTGGTCTGTCTTCTCCCTTGTGGGAGTGAATTATATATTCTAGTTCCAGCGCCTGCAAAACATTCAACCTCCCATTGTCATCAGCCTCTCGACTGGCCACCAGGCTGATTGTTCCAGCTGTGGTGGTAGGTCCTGGTCCTGGAAGGAGATGTGGTCTCAAGTAGCTATGCCATTGCCATGGAGAGTTTTGAATATCAGTACAGGGAGCTGGACTCAATGGGGAGCCAGATTACAATGTTCCTTTAAAGTTCATATTACTTTGAAATGTATGTTTCAAATCTGGTCGAATGTCTGAATGGCTTTCACTGAGGCAGACTAGACTCATCCTGTACCTAAGGTCAAAAGTGTGAGGGCAGCAACTGATAGTCTGTGTAATCTAGGCCCCACTGAAATTATGGTGTGACTGAAGGCACTCAGTAGGGAATGGAATTGCTCACCCTGAACAGTCACCTACCAGCCACCAGAGTTACCAGGAGCCCTGTCCGCCGTAGAGCGGGTCAGAAACATTTTTGATGGCACATTTTCATTTGTTCCATTGGAAGCCTCCTGGCTTCTTGCCAGCTGGGCCATTCAGCTCTTCCAGAGCCCACCTAGCAGGCTAATGGGGAGTCAGGGAGATCCAGCTCCCCAGACTCTAAGGCACATGGCTCTTAGGCAGCTTAGGTTCTTGCACTTTCCAGGGTCTCTGGCTCTAGGGCAGCCTGTCAGGCAAACTGCCCCACAGTCTGGGCAGAGGATAATTCCCTTCTGCAGAGAACTTCAGAGCTTTGGCTTTTGTTCCAAACTGGAATGAAACCAGATTCTGAAATCTCAAAATCCTCCACAGAATGGTGGTCCAGTTCTCACCCAGCAATGGCCAGCCGTGTTCCAAACACCAGCGCCAAAACTGTCTTCATCCTTATGGGGTTTGTTTAGCTGTCTTCCATTAACTGTTTTGTCCCAAGGCCGCCTCCTCTCTCTATTGCCCAGTAGTTGGGCTCTATGGTTCTCATGTGATACAGATCCGTGTATACCTCAGATCATGCATCTCCTGGTGCTTTTACTCTATCCGGTATAAAATATGGAGAAACAGTGAGGGCCAGGATTCTACTTCATAGTGGACAAAAACATTTGCTCTGGTTTTTGACTGTGATTGTTACTGGTAGAGTTGATTGGAAAATGGAACAAACCATTTCATGGAAAAATTTCAAATTTGTTTCCATTTCACAGGGTCCAAATGCAACAATTTTCTGTGTTTTCTCATTTTGCCCCCCTCATATTTTCTCCATGAAACTATTGAAATGTCAGCATTCCTCTCCCCCATTTCACCACCGGGTCCAAGAAGATGATTAATGGGGGGGAGGGACATGACTTTTTCCTTTTTTTCCCTTTGTTTTTTTTTATTTTTAATTTTGCTGCTCTGTCACTCTTCCAAAGTTGGAGGCACTTTGAAAAATGAGAGTGGAAAGAGGAAGCAAAGCACGGAACTACGACCACTCCAGAGCCCTGGAGATTGTTCTTTTTAATCAATAAAAAAGTGGGGGAGGGAAACAAAGTTTGAATTTTCTTTTAGCTTTTGAAAAACAGAGTTGAAAAATTTCAATTCAAAATACAAAATGTTTTTTTTTTGTTTGTTTGTTTTTAGAAACTTTCCATTTAAAAAAATCCAGGCAAAAACCCACATTTTTCCATGAAAAACTTAGGTTCTTGGACAAAACGCCACTTTTCAGTTAGAAGAAAATTAGTTTGGAAAATTGTAACTAGAGATGGTCACAAGTAAAAAAGCCTAAATTAGGAGCATGTCAGGTGGAGTTAGATTCCTCTGCTTGCCTGTCTAATAGTCTTGCTCATTATGGCAGTGACACATACATTTACTCATTTCAGTCAGCTAGCTTATGTGGAGTCACTGGAAACAAGCAGCCAGATGAGTCTCAAACGGATTCTTGTCCTAACCTGATATGGCCACACCTTTCTCCCTCCAGAGGCTATGACAGCCAGAGAACACAAATAGAGGGACTTGGGTGGTTGTGAGTCATGCCTGATTCCTTCTAGCCAGAACTGACTCAAATCCCTGATTGGGATTTTTTTTTAAAAAGGGTCATTTAAATTTGTCTGCCTTGCCACCAAACCCCTAAACATTAAAACTCTCCTTTGCACTCCCCTAATCTTGGAGTCACGGTTGCACCAAACCTGGAGCACTCCCAGGCTGCTCTAACTCACACTCAGGCTGCTAACAGCCCACAGGGACTGAAGCTGCAGCCAACAGTGGAGCATCTCAATCTTGCCTTTTTTCTTTGCCCACATCACTTCTGCTAGTAGCAAGGAGCAAGGGGCGTCTTGATGTTGGTTATAAGGAACAGTGTGGTGATCCTTCAATCCAGGGTCAGGAAAGCCAGCTGAACTGCCACCTTCCACCAGAAATATAGCACAAAGTGGCAGCCCCTCACTTGAGGATTTGGCCCTTCGCATGGCTCTGGAGGGCAGTGAAAAGGAGGACAATGAATTTGAATTTCATGCAGTGGCGAAATGGGAGTGGGAGGGCTGAGGAGACAATGCAATCAACAACAGGGAGGAAGATGTTTAGCAGGCAGCTAACTTTGGGTGTCCATAGGGAGGTTGACGTAGGTATGAGATCGAGGATAAATAAAAACAGAGAAACAGCAATAAACCTAATAGTCAAACTATGGGCTAAGTAAACCTAACCCCAGTTAACTAAATCTAGACAGAGGAACCCCCTTGGCCCCTAATATAGAAGGAACCAAGCTTCACATACAAGGAAAATTATGTAAGTAACTCTCACTATTCCAACTGCTTACAGTCCTAGACTGTGTCTCAAAGTGAGCTAGATACAGGAGCATGGATGTACGGCAGACAACTTTCCATCCACACGGATGTTTTCCTTTGTTTCTTCTGCATAGAGCTAGGCCACCCCAACAGCTGCTTTCAGGCAAATGTAGTCAGCTGGCAGGAACCTTCGATTCATAGAGAATAAGAACAGAAGGGACCATTATGATCATCTAGTGAGTCTGACCTCCTCTTGCGTGACATGGGCCATAGCATTTCACCTTGTGGTTCCTGCTTAAGTATAAATCCTTTCTGCTATTACCACTGGTGCAGCCTTGGCCTCCACACCTCTTTTCCTAGAGATTTACTGAGCAGTCCAAGTTCTTCCCACATACAATCTCTCTGCAGCCCACATCCTTCCAGCCCACAGCCTTCTCCAAGTGAGCCTTGCCAGGTAGAAGAGCTTGAGAAAGATTCCTCCAGGACTCGCATGCCTGGTTTCCAGTGAGATTTTGCAAGGTCACCAGCATGCATCTCCACACCTAGCATTACTATGGGCATGGTTCCCAGGCTCCTGCTCGGCAGATAGCGCTAACAAAAGCCGAATAGGGGTGACTATTGGTTCCATTAGCTCTGCATTGG
>NC_059080.1:106258363-106284557 GCF_020497125.1 Mauremys mutica | reverse complement strand
CACTGAAGATCACCTGAGCCTCAATTTCCTTAAGCATCTTCCCCAACCTGGCATAGTCTCCCTTGATATGTTCCAGCGAGAAATTAGCCGTATCATTCGTTCTCACATGAAGGACAATCAATGGATTCTTTCCCGCTCCTGTTAGGATCCTTTTCAGCCTCAGGTCCACATCCCATATCTTAGCACCCGGCAGACAGCACACCCTTCTGTTCTCCGGATCAGCTTTAGTTACAGGCCTGTTTATTCTTCTCAGTAAGGAGTCCCCAATCACATAGACCTGCCTTTTCCTGGTGATGGTGCGATTCTCTGGTCTATCCCCTGTTCCCTCTGGCTGCAAGTCCTCTTGATTTCTATTGTCCCTTGCAATCCTCCGCAACCCATCCTGTATCCTTCTGGGGCTCATATTTGGTGTTGTTATCTCCATTGACTCTTCCCCTCTTCCTATAGGACTAGCTGCTCTTCTCCTCTTCCTTGCCCTCTCACCTTCAGCGACCACCTGCTGTGCTCCTTCTTCATTTTCCAACTCTGCAAACCTATTCCTGAGCTCTAACTCTCCTTCACTAGCCGTCTTTTCCTCTGCCTTGTTCTCTTAGTCACATGCGTCCACCGTCCACTTTTCTCATCCAGCAGTCTCCCCTCAGAATTCTTTGGTCCTGCTTCCATCTGCAAGTCTGAGCTTTTCCCTTCAGCCTCCTCATGTCTTTGCTCCATCATCTGCTCGAACCCCCTTCTAAACTTCAGGAAGGGGGGGAGTTGGATGGGCAGCAGAGGACAGGGAGAAGGGGTGGTTGGATGGGGCAAGGGTCCCGGAGTGGCCGTCAGGAATGAGAGGAGGCGTTGGATGGGGTGGCAGAAGTCTGGGAGCAGTCAGGGGCCAGCGGTCCCAGAGGGGCCATCAGGGAGCAGGGGGGGTTGGATGGGACAGATAGGAGGTGGGGGCTGGGCTACAACCCCCCTCCCCTAACCAGCCCTCCATACAATTTATGAAACCCAATTCAGCCCTTAGGCCAAAAAGTTTGCCCGCCCCTGCCCTAAACACTAGGATAAATGTAGGCTGAACTGGACATGGTCCTATCTGCCAAGCACACTCTTGCTTGCTCGTTACCTGTATTAGTTAGTCCTGTAAGGGCTTCCTGATTAGGTGATTTTCAATATAAAGTGCATTAGAAAGCAGGAAATTGGTGATCAGAAGAATGAGAACCAATGGAAGGATTGCAATGGACACTCTGAGCAAGACGTCTGTGACTTGGCACAGGCAGGGCCGGCTCTACAGTTTTCGCCGCCCCAAGCAGCGCGCCGAATTGCCGCGTGGGCGGGGGGGGGGCAGTCCCTGTGCCCTTAGGGCGGCAGGTGCGTTTCCGCGGCGTTGCCGCCACCATGGAAACGCGCTTGCCGCCCTAAGGGCACAGGGACTGCCCCCCCCGCCGCCCACGCGGCAATTCGGCGCGCTGCTTGGGGGCAAAACAAGGGGGACTGCCGCCCCTTGCACATTGCCGTCCCAAGCACCAGCTTGGAATGCTGGTGCCTGCAGCCGGCCCTGGGCACAGGTACCTTGTGCTGGCAGAACCAAGGAGCAGAGGGCCCAAGTGAGATGACACCACCACCAGTTCCCAGCAGTCACCTTCTTTCGCACCATGACCCTCAGCCTGGACCCCCACTCCTCTGCGGCTAGCCCTGCTACTTCAAGCACTGGTAATTCTACCAATATTTCCCACAGCCTCCAGCAAAACTTTGATGATAGGTGCTTATTGCTGAAGTTAAAAGGCTTAATTAAATACAGTTCTGTTCAGCCATCAATCACAGGAATCCTTGCTGGAGAGCTGAGATTTATTGACATCAGCAGAGACATGGGCTCAGAAACATGAGTAACACTGGGCCCTTTAAAGTAAAGCATCAGACGTAGCTGGCAAAGTTATTCCTTTTTGCATCCTCCCATACAGCAGGATCTGGGCCCCTGGCGCGTGGCTGGATGGATTTCCCAATCCCTCTGCTGCAGCTGCGGTGATGATGGCCTGTTGTAATACCACCCTGAATCCTGCAGGTGTCAGCATCCTCCATGGGGCAACAGTGCTGCCCAGGCCCTTGCTCTGTCTCAGAGATAGGGTCCTGGCTGCCTGGGGCATGTGGGGCTTTCCCCTCGGATGCCCCAGCCTCCAGCTGATTAGAGCTGGTTGAAAATTTTTTGACTGAACTCTTGGGAACGTATTGATCCTGTCTCAACTTCCTAGGGAGTCCATCGCTCCCTGGGATCCCTGGCTGCCTGGCTCCTCAGGTCCCAGAGTACCTGGCTCCACAGCTGCACACCTGCCTCCCCAGATCCCAGGTTCTCCAGGTTCGCAGGGTGGCTTCCTGGGGGGCAGGGGGCTGCCTGGCTGGCTCAGAGTACTTTGAAAGTTTCCTGCCTGTGGAGAGCCCAACTTTTCCTTCAGAGTCAGATTTTTTTTTTAATGGGAAATTTTCCTCAGGAAAGAAATCTTGGTTCCCAGCCAGTTCTCATCATGCCCCGACAGACTCCGAGCCCCCACAGTGTCCTGGGTCCATCCTGTGCTGCAGCTCCTTGTCTCCAGTAACAAATACTGTGAAGCAGAATGTCAGACAGGGAGGGGTGCTGCACTGGAGGAGGAGAAACTCTAGGGAATTTCTCCTGACTCAGGAAGAGAAAACGATTCATCCCCTTGACAGTGCAGCCTGACCCTGGGTATCCTCCCAGGCCTTCATTCTTCTGTGGCTTGTGCTCGTTTGTCTCTGCCCCAGCACAGGGCTCTGCAAACTATGCTCCCAACAGGGACTGGGAGTCTAGCAAGCTTCACCTCTCCCAGGAAGCACTTACCTGATGTTCTTGTACCTCTACCCCCTCCACAGAGCTTTGGTTGTGCCTGGCTGGTGCAAGGGGATGAGCCAGGAGTCTCCCCCATAACGAATCTGTGTGTGTGGATGACAACTCTATACATCACCCCCATGGGGAGCTGGTCCTTCAGCGCCAAAGCTGTGGGCCTCTGCCCCTTAGCTAGCAGGTTACATGTTCTTGCCAGGGTCGGACAACTTCTCCCTGCCCACACCTTCCAGTAAAGCTTTAATTCAGAATAAACAAGTGAGGCTTCTACCCCCAGCTCACAGAGAGAAGGAGACATCTGCTGGGGGCGATTTGGCAGAGCCGAGTAATTTAGCAGCTGTGCTGCCAGCCCCCATCCTCTCTGAACCTGCATTGAGGGTGCGGAGAGAGAACAGCCCCTCATTAGGTGCTTTCAGATAGGCAGAGCTCTTTGAAATTAGTAGCTCTGGGGCTGCTAGGGATTTGCTTTGAGACAGAGTCTCTCATCTGCATTGAATTGTACCTGTGGAGAAGGGAATGAAAGAAAAAAGGGTGATGGAAGTTTCTTAGCAGGCAGAGAGTAGTTTAAACACATCAGATGCAGAACAAGCACATCCTGATGTCCTGCTGAAATCAAAGGCTTTCCAGTCCAGAGTTATAGCCTTATAGAAATGTTATAGGAGCCTCATGGGGCATATACGGAAGAGGTGGAGCTGTGCAATAATCAAAGAATACTGATCTGTGATCATTGTATGAATGCCTGGACAGAGTGGTAGAGCTGCTATGCAGCTACGTTGGGTTATTGGCCTGTCCTGGTGCAATGCATTGGTCTAGCTCTGGGGGAGGGGTGTGTGGTTCGCTTGAAGAACAAGCAGGAAGGCAACATGATGGCTGTAGAGGAGCAACCTCCAGCAAACCCTTGGGGGCCATTACAAGACAATGGCTCAGCTGCTCCCGGGCCCCAGCCCAAAGATACCCGGCTGCTGCCAAGGCTAGTGATCACAGTGCACCAACATGTGAAAAGACTCCCCAGGGAGAAGAGGAAGGGAGCTGGGAGAGTTGGTCATGGTGGAACAGGCGACAGGGACACAGAGGGTATGTCTGCACAGCAATTAAACACCCGAGGCTGGCCCCTGGCAGCTGTCTCAACTCACAGGGCTCAGGCTGTGGGGCTGTAAAATTGTGGTGTAGACATTCAGTCTTGGGCTGGAGCCTGGCCTTGGGGGCCCTCTCCCTGCAGACAGGTCCTGCAGGAGTGCCTGGAGCAGGTGGGGCTGCCCCAAGCGCCTGGGGCGGGGAACTGGTGGAAGCACAGGCCTGTGTATCAGATCTTTGTTGTTAAGGGGTTTTCCCCTGAAACGCTTTGGTTCTGAACAGGGGCAGCTCCAGGCCCCAGCATGCCAAGCGTGTGCCTCGGGCGGCAAGCTGCAGGGGGCGCTCTGCCGGCACTGCAATGGCGGCAGGCAGGCTGCCTTTGGCGGCTTGCCTGCGGAGGGTCCGCTGGTCCCGCAGCTTTGGAGGACCTCCCGCAGGTCCTGCCGTGCTTGGGGCAGCAAAATCCCTGGAGCTGCCCCTGGTTCTGAACAAACACCACTCTGCTGCAGGAAGCCCATCTGGTCTCTGGACAGCACAGGTCACAGCTCCCCGAGAGGCTGACCCCAAGCAGAGCCTGCGGAGGTGATCATGGTTAGTACCTGGAGACTGCAGCACACAGCCTGGTCTGAGAGTGAAAGAATCACGGGATTTCTCCCTCTCCCCCCCACGAAAGGTGATGGCTTGAGGCCTGAGCAGGGAGCATGCAGAGACCAGGAGGGGTCAGAGGTGCAGACAATAGGACTTTGGGCAAGATGAGAGCAGCCCTCACAGTTGAGAAGCGAGTGGTGATAGCCCTGTGGAAGCTTGTAAAGTGAACCTGAGGGGTGAGCGCAGATACTGGGAACCGCTGGAGATGCTGTGTGTGGGGCTGGGCTCATCTAATCAAACCTAGATACTGGGAGCCTTCCTGGAGAATGCTGGGCCAGGAGCAGAGAGCAGGAGGAGGGGCAGGTGCAGGGGCGGGTCCTGGCCTGACTTCCCCCAGGTGTGCATTGGGGGTGGGGCAATGCCTTGCTATAGGCCACATGCAGTCCAGCTTTGCAGGTCCTCTTTGATCATATTTTGTACGTTGAGAGTCTCTTATATGATTCCAGGAGCTGGAACTTTCAGGCCTTTACCCCCATCCCAGCAGGCTCTGATTGACAGTGAATTAGGGTTGCCAATTTTGGTTGGATGTATTCCTGGAGATTTAATCACATGACATAATCTTTTTGGAGTCAAGTATCAGAGGGGTAGCCGTGTTAGTCTGGATCTGTAAAAGCAGCAAAGAGTCCTGTGGCACCTTATAGACTAACAGACGTTTTGGAGCATGAGCTTTCGTGGGTGAATACCCACTGTCACCGTATGTCTACTGGATTCTGCTGACAGACGCGGTACTCCAGTGCTACACTGCAGCAGCTCCTTGCCTTTGCAAGTTAGCAAAGACGGTTACCAGTCATACTGTATTGTCTGCTGCTTTGTAAGTTGGCAATGATGGTTACCAGTCATACTGTACTGTCTGCTGCTGTCATGGGTGCTCCTGGGCGGCCTCGGTGAGGTTGGTCAGGGATGCTTAGGCAGTCTGGGGTGCCTGGACAAAAATGAGAATGACTCCCTAGGTCATTCTCTTCTTTAAGTTTTGTCTAATGGAGATTTAGTGCTGCCTAGAATATCAGGCAAGCCTACTAAAGAACCACAGATGCAAATGGCCGCTCCGGGTCAAAGCCCCTGACATCCCACAGAAATGATGAGCTGGATGCCATTCTATGGGGTGCCTGTACAACAACCCCACCTGTTGTTTCCCTTCTCCCCAACCCATCCCGGGTTAGCTTGGCAGTTATCCCCTCATTTGTGTGAAGTAATAAAGAATGCATGAATTTGAAACAACACTGACTTTATTGCCTCTGCAAGCAGAGATCAGAGGGGAGGGGAGGGCAGTTGGCTTCCAGGGAAGCAGAATGAACCACCATTCTGCACTGTCTCAGCCTATAGTTGAACTGCTTCTTACTACTGTCCAGGCTTCATGAGCCATGGGAGAAAGGGGTAGGCTGGGGTAGGTGCAACTGCACGGTGCCGCTGATTGGAAGAGCAGCCTGAGGCTTCTGCCTCCAGCTGTCATGATATTCCAGGCAGGACTAAATCTCCATTAGATGAAACTTACAGAAGGGAATGACCGACCTTACTGAGGCCAGCCAGGCCCACCCATGTCTGCCCAGGCATCCCCGACCAACCTAACCAAGGTCGGCCAGGAGCACCCACGGGACGATGATGACGGTTAGCAATCCTATTGCACCGTCTGCCATCTCCAGCAGCACCCAGGAGACATACGGTGACAGTGAGCTGAGTGGGCTCCATGCTTGCCGTGGTATGTCATCTGCATGGGTAATCCAGGAAAAAAGGCGAGAAACAATTTTTTGCCATTGCTTTCACAGAGGGTGTGTGTGGCTGATGACATTTACCCCGAACCACCCGTGACACTGTTTTTACCCCATCAGGCATTGGGAACTCAACCCAAAATTCCAATGGGCTGTGGAGACTGCAGGGACAGTTCAGTAAGCCAACCCTGTACGCCATGTCGTCAGTCGCCCCCCGCCCCCTCAGTGAGAGCAACCTTTTTTCCGTGCAGATGCCATACCATGGCAAGCATAGAGCCCACTAAGATCACCGTATGTCTCCTGGGTGCTGCCAGACATGGTACTGCATTGCTACACAGCAGCAGCTCATTGCCTTTTGGCAGCAGACGGTGCATTATGATTGGTAGCCATCATCGTCGTCGTCTCCTGGGTGCTCCTGGCGAGCAGCCAGAAGACTACTATGGCTAGCAGTTGTACTGCACTGTCTCCTGGCGAGCAGCCAGGAGATTACTATGGCCAGCAGTCGTACTGCACCATCTGCTGCCAGCCTAAGATGTATAAGAAAGATGGAGTGGAGCAAAATAATAAAGAGACCAGATTTGTTCAGTATTCATTTGCTCCTCCCTCCCTCCGTGAATAGTGGGGGGAGGAATAGCTCAGTGGTTTGAGCATTGGCCTGCTAAACCCAAAGTTTTGAGGTCAATCCTCGAGGGGGCCACTCTGTGTGACAACCCTGTAAGCCAGCCATGTAAGCCATGTCGTCAGTTGCCCCTCCCTCCATCAGGGCAACAGCAGACAATCATTTCACACCTTTTTCCCATGCAGACACCATAGCATGGCAATCATGGAGCCCATTCAGCTCACGGCAGCAGTTATGAGCATTGTAAACACCTCACACATTATTGTGCAATTTATGCAGAACCAGAAGCTGAAAAACCAGGCAAGGAGGCGGGGGTGAGAGAGTTATGAGGACATGGACACAGACTTATCTCAAAGCACGGGCCCTGGAAATGTGGAGATCATGGTGTTAATGGGGCAGGTTCATGCCGTGGAATGCCAACTCTGGGCCCGGGAAACAAGCACAGACTGGTGGGATCGCATAGTGTTGCAGGTCTGGGATGATTCCCAGTGGCTCTGAAACTTTCACATGCATAAGGGCACTTTCATGGAACTTTGTGACTTGCTTTCCCCTGCCCTGAAGCACAAGAATACAAAGATGAGAGCAGCCCTCACAGTTCACAAGCGAGTGGCGATAGCCCTCTGGAAGCTTGCAATGCCAGACAGCTACCGGTCAGTCGGGAATCAATTTGGAGTGGGCAAATCTACTGTGGGGGTTGCTTTCATGCAAGTAGCCAATGCAATCACTGAGCTGCTGCTATCAAAGGTAGTGACTCTGGGAAATGTGCATGTCATAGTAGATGGCTTTGCTGCAATGGGATTCCCTAACTGTGGTGGGGCGATAGGTAGCCATATCCCTATCTTGACACCGGACCACCAAGGCAGCCAGTATATAAACCGCAAGGGGTACTTTTTAATGGTGCTGCTAGCACTGGTGGATCACAAGGGACATTTCACCAACATCAACGTAGGATGGCCGGGAAGGGTTCATGATGCTCGCGTCTTCAGGAACTCTAGTCTGTTTAAATGGCTGCAGGAAGGGATTTACTTCCCAGACCAGAAAATAACTGTTGGGGATGTTGAAATGCCTATAGTTATCCTTGGGGACTCAGCCTACCCCTTAATGCCCTGGTTCATGAAACTGTACACAGGCACCCTGGACAGTAGTAAGGAGCTGTTCAACTATAGGCTGAGCAAGTGCAGAATGGGGGTAGAGTGTGCATTTGGACTTTTTTTTGCGCAGTTTACTGACTTGCTCAGACCTCAGCGAAACCAATATCCCCATTATTATTGCTGCTTGCTGTGTGCTCCACAATCTCTGTGAGAGTAAGGGGGAGACGTTTATGGTGGGGTGGGAGGTTGAGGCAAATCGCCTGGTGGTCGATTACGCCTAGCCAGACACCAGGGCGATTGGAAGAGCACATCAGGAAGCGCTGCGCATCAGAGAAGCTTTGAAAACCAGTTTCATGACTGGCCAGGGTACCGTGTGACAGTTCTATTTGATGAAAACCCACCCCCTTGGTTGACTCTAAAATTCCCTGTAAGCCAACTGCCCTCCCCCCTTCAATCACAGATTGGAAATAAAGTCACTATCATTTAAAAACCATGTATTCTTTATTAATTGATTATAAAAACAGGGAGACAACTCACAAGGTAGCCCAGGTGGGGTGGGGGAGGAGGGAAGGAAGAGGCCACTTCAATACTTGTTGAATGACAGCCTTCTGTCCACTGGGGTGGAGTGGTTGGGTGCTTGGAGCCTACCCCCCCCCGTGTTCTTGGGCGTCTGGGTGAGGAGGGAGGGCGGTTAAACAGGGGCTGCAGCGGCAGTCTCTCCACCTGACATTTCTGAACCTCCACCAGATGCCGGATCATGTCTGTTTGTTCTCACAGTACCCACAGCATTGCTTCATGCATCCTCTGATCTTCCTGCTACCGCCTCTCCTCACATTCACTGGCTGCTTTCCTGTCCTGTGCTATTGTGTCCCTCCACCCTTTGTGCTCAGCTCTTTCAGTGTGGGATGCCTGCATGAGCTCAGAGAACATTTAATCGCGAGTGTGTTTTTTTCGCCGCCTTATCTGAGATAGCCTTTGGGATGGAGGAGGGAGGCTTGAAATATTTGCAGCTGCAGGAGGAAAAAAAAGGGAGAGAAGTATTTAAAAAAATAAAGTTTACAGAACAATGGGTATACTCTTTCACAGTGAACAACACTATTCACATTACATAGCACGTGATTTTGTACAAGGTCATTTTTTGCATCTTATATTGAGTGCCTGCGGCTTTGGTGTTTAGACATCAAACACGCTGGGCAACATGCTTGCAGGCAGCCATGGTAAGCCATCGTCTTTCGGCTTCTGCAACCTTCATAACAGCAGCGCCCTCCTTTCCCATACCAAGCAAAGCCCTCCCATTGAGTTGTCCATTTATGGCTGTGGTTTTTGTGTTAATGAGCAGCATCAGAACCAAACTAACCCCCCCCCCATTCTTTTCTCTGGGATGACCACTTTAACCCTCCCCCTATTGCACCATGTGGCTGGTATCAGGGAAGATCCCTGCTAGCCAAACGTGAACAGCTCAGCGCCAATGCCCCTCCGCTTGGCTAACTGCAGGGAGGATTTCTTTTCAGCCACAGGCAAATAGCCCAGTAGAAACGGCCACCTATGAATATCCCCTTAATTAAATTCATGTATTTCAACCAGGTTACCATGAATGATATCACTCTCCTGAGGATAACACAGAGAGATAAAGAACGGATGTTGCTTGAATGCCAGCAAACACCGGGACCATACACTGCCAGGCTTTGTCATGCAATGATACCAGATTACTTGCTACTAGCATGGCGTGGTCAAGTGTCCTACCATGGAGGACCGAATAAAGCTGCTCTCCCCAGAAACCTTCTGCAATGGCTTTTAGAGTACCTCCAGGAGGTACTTCATGGAGATGTCCCTGGAGGATTTCTGGTCCATCCCCAAACACATTAACAGACTTTTCCAGTAGCTGTACTGGCCATGATTAATTTGCCCTGAGGACTTGGGATGCAATCATTAAAGAATGCTTGCTTTTAAACCATGTTTTATATTTACAAAGGTAAACTCACTGGAGGTCCTTTCTACGGCTTAATGGTCCGGGATACAGCCTTGGGAGGGTTGAGAGTGTATTTTTGTCAGGGTGAGAAAAAGACCCTGGCTGTTGGGGAGAATGGTGTGCTGTGTGCTCTCCGCAAGCTTGTCCTCCTCCTCATCTTCCCCGTCCGCAGAATCCTCAGGCATGGCAACTGAGAGTACCCCATCATTGGAATCCATGGTCAGGGGTGGGGTAGTGGTGGCGGCCCCGCTAGAATTGTCTGCAGCTCAGCGTAGAAGCAGCATGTCTGTGGCTCTGTCCCGGAGCATCCGTTTGATTCTTTGGCTTTCTGGTATGCTTGTCTCAGCTCCTTAAGTTTCACGCGGCACTGTAGTGAGTCCCTATTGTGGCCTCTCTCCAACATGCCCTTGGAGACTTATTCAAATGTTTTGGCATTTCGTCTTTTGGAACGGAGTTCTGATAGCATGGATTCATCTCTCCATACAGCGATCAGATCCAGTACCTCTCGTACAGTCCATGCTGGTGCTCTTTTTCGATTCTCAGACTGCATGGTTATGGTTACCTGTGCTGATCAGCTCTCCACGCTGGGCAAACAGGAAATGAAATTCAAAAGTTCCTGGGGCTTTTCCTGTTAACTGGCCAGTGCATCCGAGTTCAGATTGCTGTCCAGAGCGGTCACAATGGTGCATTGTGGGATAGCTCCCAGAGGCCAATACCGTCGAATTGCGGCCACACTAACCCTAATCCAAAATGGCAATACCGATTTCAGCGCTACTCTCCTCGTCGGGGAGGAGTACAGATATCGATATTAAGAGCCCTTTATATCAAAATAAAGGGCTTCATTGTGTGGATGGGTGCAGGGTTAATTCAGTTTAACGCTGCTAAATTCGAAATAAACTCGTAGTGTAGACCAGTATGCACCTATGCTACCAAGTGCCTTCTGCTGACCTAACTTGCCTGTAACATCAGCTTTATTACTCCATCTCCATAGGAGGCATAGCACTTCATTCAGTTGATGGGTCAACAGAGAGGCAGTGTAGGCACAGCGTTGTGTAAGTCGACTGAATTGGCCTCCAGGAGGTGTCCCACAATGCTTCGCTGTGACCAATCTGGACATCGTTTTAAACTTCACTGCACGGCAGCCAGGTACACAGGAAACAGCCCCTCCCCTGTTAAAGCCCCAGGAACTTTTGAATTCCCATTTCCTGTTTGATCAGCATGGAGCTTGCAGCACAGCTGATCATAGCAACTCATAGCAACTGGGGGGCAGTGGTCTGAGCATTGGCCTGCTAAACCCAGGGTTGCAAATTCAATCCTTGAGGGGGCCATTTAGGGAACTGGGGTAAAAAATCTGTCTGGGGATTGGCCTTGCTTTGAGCAGAGGGTTGGACTAAATGGCCTCCTGAGGCCCCTTCCAACCCTGATATTTTATGATTCTATAAAAGCCCCAAACATGCTCCAGCCTGGAGTACACAGGAGGTGGTGGATCTTATTGGTCTGTGGGGAGAAGACTCTGCAGACAAAGCTCTGATCCAGCCAAAGAAATGTAGACATCTACGAAAAGATCGCGCAGGGCATGGGGGAGAAGGGCTACAGCAGGAACATGCAGCAGTGCTGCATGAAAGTCAAAGAACTTCGGCAGGCAAACAGTCATTCAGGTTCTGCACCACAGACATGTCGCTTCTATAATGAGCTGCATGCAATTCTCACCAGCGACCCCATCACTACCCCCAAACGCAGTGTGGATACCTCCCAGGCGTCTGAGTCCCAGGCTACCTCAGGCAACAAAGAGGAGGACATTCTGAATGAGGAAGAGGAGAATGGGGGACAGGTGAGCAGTGGATCCATTTTCCCCCATAGCTAGGAGCTATTGTTAACCCCAGAGCAGTCCAGCTGGTCGCAGGACAGCATGGTGGCTGAGTGTGATGCTGGGGAAGGCATCTCTGGTGAGTTTGCAATTCCAATCAAACTGTATGTGCTCTTATATTTTATGTTTAATCTGAAGAAAAAGTGAGGTGCAGTGGGTATCTGCTTCCCAGTGGATGCTCCAGCTACACAGAGGGTGCCCCCTGGAAAAGACAGTTTATGTGCACTAGGATGGCCCGTGAATCCTCCATGGAGATCTCCAGGAAGCTTTCATGGAAGTACCCTGCAGTCCTTTGCAGAAGATTTCTGGGGAGGGCTGCCTTATTTCTTCCACTACGGTGTGAAAAATTGTCCTATCACTCCAGTATTAACTCTGCTAGCATCACCGCAGTACATAACATAGTAGCATAAGGACCAGATACAGACCCAGAGGCTTGCAGCACCTGCTCTCTTGCTGCCTCTGTTACCCTCAGGAGACTGATATGACATAGGGTCATCTAGGGGAGACGGTGAACATTTTTATTACAAGTGCTCGTAGTACAAAGAACAGAACATGTGATCCACCACCCATGGTGACTTTCAGATCCCTCAATCACGGCTTCCCTAACATGCTGGTGGTTTGGTTGGCCGGGCTCAGCATTGACCTCAAATTCTGCAAATCCAGGGCAACTATTACCAGCAGCATTAGGGGAGGTGGGAGGGGGGGGCTTCCTGTGTTCTGTTGTGGCTGCAAACCAACCTCCCTCCCCTGGAGCCACCTCAGACAAAGACTGCAATGGGAGGCTTAATGCAGGTCCTTGGTCTGAAAGCACCATCCATGTTGCTAGGGGGAGGGGGCATTGTCCACCTGCGCTCCCGACGTGGGTTTGCCACAAGTTGCAGCACAAGGCCTGTGGCCAATGCCACTGGGTAGGGTGACCAGATGTCCTGATTTTATAGAGGCAGTCCCAATATTTGGGGCTTTGTCTTATATAGGCGCCTATTACCCCCTACCCACATCCTGATTTTTCACATTTGCTGTCTGGTCACCCTACCACTGGGCCATAGTCACAATGGCTGTGTAACGGGTTCAGGACTCACCCCAGCAGCGCCTCCTGCTGGTGACTCTGGGAATTAGCTCTTTCCAGTGGAACGCCTCCTCCTGGTGGAGTCCCGTCCGTTGTTCTGTCCTCGGTTGTTGTTTCTGGACCCGCGTTGCTGCATGCTCGGCGGCGTCCTCTTTGAGGCCACTGCCCTCCGGCAGTGCCCCTTAGTCCATCTGCACCCCCTTCTGGGAGTCGGTGCTCAGCAGTCCCACACCCCAGCCACTATGTCCAACCGCCCTCTGAGTCCAATCCCCTTTTGTCAGGGATCTGGCATAGTAATATGGCCGCTCCCTACAGCCAATGGCTGGGTGCACTGCAAGGAGTGAAGGGGGGGACCCAGGCCCGCCCTCTACTCTGGGTCCCGGCCCAGGGACCCTCTGGCGTCAGCCTCACTGTCCTCTCCCCTTCCGCTGTCTGTTTCCCTGGGCCACTTCCCCTACAGCCCCTTGCACCCACTAGGCCCTTCCCCTCAGGGCCTGCAGCCTGGCAGGCTACAGGTTCAAGCTCCCTAGCCTCCCCGAGCCTGGCCAGCACTGCGCTGTCCGTGGTGCTAGTCTCCTCCCTTGGAGACTGACCTTCCCCTGTCAAAGGCCTGGGACAGACTGACTGCTCCTGCTCTGGGCAGCCTTTATATATGTCTGGGGCTGGCCCTGATTGGCTGTCTCTAAACTGGGCCCTAATTGGCTCACAATAAGCCCCTTGCTGATTGGCTCACAATAAGCCCTGTCTGCGCAGGCACCCTGGCCTGCTGCAGCCCATTCTCACAGGGAGTGGGGTAGTCCGCCCCACTACAGGCTGGAACAGCAAACTGGTTTGGCTAGGGATTCTGATTATGTTCTGGCTTGCACTTGAGTATAAATAGCAACCTTATATCAGCCCCAAGGTATGCGCTGACAATGGTTGCTTTGTGCTTTGCATGCCTTACAGTGGAAAGCTTGGCCTTCAGCGCATCCTCCACACTGGTGGAGAAGCTTTCACAAATTAGAAGATGGAAAAAAAGAACATGTGATGACATGTTCAGTGAGATAATGAACACCTCTGGGACAGCTGAAATGTAGCTCAGAGCCTGGAGGATTTCATTGTCTGAAAAACTGATCATGGCCATGGAGAACATCTCAGGAGCATAAGTGTGCCACGCAGGATGAGATGCTGCGGATTATGAAGGACCAATCAGACATGTCGAGGCATCAAGTTGAGCTTCAAGAAAAGCAATATGAGGCTAGACTTCCGCTGCAACCCCTGCAGAAATGCCTGCAAGCATCGCCCTGTTCCCAATCCCCCTCCCCCCAGCATTCCGGGAGCGGGGGAAAGGCGCAGTGTCCCTTCCACTCAACACCAGGGAAGGGTACTAAGAACCAAAGGCAGCCATTTGAAGACCTTTGACGGGCAAGATGATTGTGCTTTCACAGACAAACTGACTTGGTTTTTCCCCTCCCAATTTTATTAACCCATGTGATAAATAAAGAGGGGGAGGGAGGGAGCTCCCTTTTATGGACACCCAGCCAGCCAGTTAGCTATAAACTCCCTGTTAGTAACTGTTCTCTACTTTCTTTACCTGTAAAGTGTTAAAAAGTCCATAGGTAAAAGGAAGGAAGTGGGCACCTGACCAATAGAGCCAATGGGAAGGCTGGAACTTTTTAAAATTGGGAAAAAAATTCCCCTTTGTTTGTCTGTGGTGTTATAATAAATATAAATAAATAATAATTGGAGATATACCAATCTCCTAGAACTGGAAGAGATCTTGAAAGGTCACCAAGTCCAGCCCCCTGCCTTCACTAGCAGGACCAAATATGGATTTTGCCCCAGATCCCTAACTGGCCCCCTCAAGGATTGAACTCACAATCCTGGGGTTAGCAGGCTAATGCTCAAACCACTGAGCTATCCCTTCCCCCTCTAGAGAATACAGACAGGGCTGGAACTATTCTGTAAGAGCTTGGGCCAGGTATGAAAAATCATCAAAGCATACCTAGAAACTACTCATCTAAAACCCCACATATGTAAGAAGATCAGGAAATGTCTAGGAAGACACGATTAGGTTTAGCTCTTTTATTTCTTTATGGTTTGTGGACTCCTCTGTGCTAACCACAGGTGCTTTTGTTTTGCTTGTAACTTTTCATAGAATCATAGAATATCAGGGTTGGAAGGGACCTCAGGAGGTCATCTAGTCCAACCCCCTGCTCAAAGCAGGATCAAACCCAACTAAATCATCCCAGCCAGGGCTTTATCAAGCCTGACCTTAAAAACCTCTAAGGAAGGAGATTCCACCACCTCCCTAGGTAACCCATTCTATTGCTTCACCACCCTCCTAGTGAAAAGTTTTTCCTAATATCCAAATACCTTTAAGCTGGACCTCAAGAAAACTATTCTTGCTTCTCAGTTTTTGTATTTGCTCTTTTTAAATCTAGCAATAGCCTGGGTTTTTAGATTTTTTTTAATAAAGTTTACCTTTTTTAAGAACAGGATTGGAGTTTTGTGTCTTAAGAGGTTTGTGCTCATGTTGTTTAATTAGCTGGTGGGAACAGCTGAGTTCCTTTGTTTTCTTTCTCGGCTCTTCCTCAGAGGAGGGGAGTGAAAGGGCTTGAGGGTACCCCACTGATGTTCTACTGTGGTTCATCTGGTGTCTATGGGCCTTCTTTTGTTGGGCAGAAGAGGACCCAAGCCTGGAGTGGCCAGTATTAATTTTTAGAATCCTCTGGTTCCAGGTGCTCAGCCAGTGGTTTTTAATCAGATCAGTGGTGGGACTTTCTTAAAACATCATAGAAGATTAGGGTTGGAAGAGACCTCAGGAGGTCATCTAGTCCAACCCCCTGATCAAAGCAGGACCAATCCTAACATTATCACCAAACATGAGCTGATGTTCATGCTTCTGGGTTCACCTCCAGCCTGGGAATGTATTGTGGTTGGCATGATCGATGGGTGATCTAGTGCCTATGTCATAGCAGCATCTGCAGCAGTTAGGCATCTACCATGGTATTTGAGAATATTGTCTGCTTCTTTACTGCTTGCAATTTAATTTTGTTGTTGGACATTTCTTTCTTCAATGTCTTTTGAAGGGCTTTCCAAATTTCAACAGCATTAGCAATACAGCAGCAATCTTTCTGCAGGTTGTCCAAGGCTATGGAAATAGGTTTCAGTATATTCGCCATATGTTCTACATTTCTCTTTACTCCAATGTTGACTGCTTTGACTGTTCTTGTTCCATTTATTTTGTCACAATTTTCTTCACAAATTGTCATAAAAATAGACCAGTTTTTAATAGCTCAGAGAACAGTCAACCACTGAATTCTATTGTACATTTTGGAGAAGAATTAGTTTGGAACCTCCAGCTCTCTTCAGGGAGCCAGAGCAAAGTGGCTGTCATAGAAGTATTTGGCAATTTCAGCAACATTTTCCTTTGTTCCTGGAGTCATACTTAAGAAGTCTCTGGCTACAAGATTTACCAAATGAGTCCTGCACCCATAGGTTATAAGTTTCAGGTTCTCTTGACAACCTTCTTTGCTGCATTTGAAGCCTTGTCTGTGACTCCTGAATTTTTGTTCAGTTTGTTATAGCTTTTACTGCTGCTTTAGAATATTCTGCCATGAGGGCATTTCCTGCTGTATCCGTTTTTTTGTAAAACAGACAATCCCCTCTTCTGTTGTCACACAAGCACACCATACTGGATAATTGTAGACATTGCTCCACCCATCAAGACTCAGATTAATGAGTTTCCCATTAATGTTTGTTACAGATTCTTCAATTCCCTTCTAATAGACCATATCCAGCAACCTTCCAGTCTTCTCTGCTGGGGAAAGCGGGGGGAGGTGCAGCCTGGTAATAATGGATTGAACAGTGTCAATGAAATGTGGAGAGGGCAATATTTCTAAGCATAAGCAAGGGATCCCCAAGCTGCTTAGCTTGGGTTAGCCCTAAAGGACATAGAAGCTGCTGTAATGTGCAAGCTCTCTAGCTCCTTTTGAAACCTAAGAGTGTAGCTCATTGATGTGTGTATGTTATCTGCTTTAACTTTGTAAATAACTCTCTTTCCTAGTTAATAAATCTTTGGTTAGTTTATTGCAGGATTGGCTACAAGTGTAGTCTTTGAGAGCTCTAAAGTACAATTGACCTGGGGTAAATGGCTGGTCCTTTGGGACTGGGAGTAACTCAAATATTGCTGTGATTTTTTTGGTGTCAGGGACCATCTGTCAGAAAGGCAGGCTTGCCAGGTGGCAAGTTAAACTGCAGTGCCCAAGGGGACTGTCTTTGATGCCATCTTAAGTCTGTTATAGTGCTTGAGGAGTTCACACTTGATTCTTGGTTGGTGAAACCTAATTACAGAACATGCACCAAGTTTGGGGCTTGTGCCCTGGTTTGTAAATCTGCCTTGAGGTTAGCACCCATGTTCATGAGCCACTCCAGACAGCATGCACAGATAATTTACCCTGGGACATACGATTATTTGCAGCACTGCTGGTGGTATCAGTGGATGACTCGGAAGTTGTAGACATTGCAGATGATGGATATTCAGACCTCTTATGTCTGATCAGGGCCCTGAAAGACAATGGTAACAAAAGTCACTGTCACTCACTATGCCTCAGTGCACTGCATTAAAAAACGAGATTGTAAATGACAGATTCCTCCTACTGCAACTGTTTGTCCCACTGTTTAAAGGAGAATTTATTCTAAGCCCAGTTTTCTAGGGAAAATAATGAATAAATCATAAGGATTCTCAATCTATTTAAACCCTTATCTCTAGCAACAGACCAAATAGCTTGGGAAAAAACATTTTTTAAATGTTAAAATTCATATATCCCTCAAAACAAAACTTGACTCTCAAACAGGAAATCTCCATCTGGATATTTGGTTATATTGAGCAATGACAAATCATTTCAGAAGTGCAGCACTACCCGTAAAAATGTGACTGATAAATACTCCCACCATGAGCTAATACTCCAGGTGCATTCTAAACAAGGAGTCTGTGCACACCTGCGGAGGGGACAGAGCTAAGCCATTTACTTGAGGGCCCAGAAGCAAGGGCTGGTAGTTACTAGGCAGATCAGAGTTTGTCCATGAGCTGGAAAATGAGTTTCCATGATGGGTGGAGTCATAAATATTCATAATTTAGCTCAGTTCTCAATCAGAGCTCAGGTAGGGAGAAGCTATTAAAGTAGGAATATGAGACTACTCACATGGACTCAGTGGATGATCCTGATGAGCTACATGAAGACATCTTCTGCAGTCAGAGGGAGGGTCCCAACACATGTGATGAGTTTGTCAGTCTCCCACGCCCAGCAACACTGCCCCTGGATCCCCACAAGATCAAGCCCTTAATACAGCACAGGACCTACTGGGCCATATTTATACAGCTTGACTTCTGAAATTGGTTGTTTTCCCCCTGATTCTCTACATTTAAAAAACAGCCTTTAATTCAAACTTTATGAAAGAGGCTCATGGATTCAGCATATTTATTTTGTTATTTAAATGTTTTATGAGATTATAATAAATTTGGGCCTTAACATATTTTGTATTAAATTCAAATTTCATCGTAAACAGGTTACTTTTTAAAAGAAAAACATATAATTTAAATAAATGTAAATAAAATTGATTGTTTTCCCACAAAAGCCACACTGATTTTGATCCACGCTGCTACTGTTCCACCAAAGCTCCCCGGAGACATAGCATCTGGGTCTGTCTCTCCCCTGGGCCAGCATGCAATGCTGCCGCAAAGCACCATACTCTATGCCCAACCCATGTGCTCCATGTGTCTAGGGCCTGTGCCCTCACTGCCTGTTGAGTACATCACCAACATGTGCTCTGTGCACAACGAAAGTGGCTCTGTGGGATCAGACCTGCAGACTATCTGGAAGGGAGACCAGAAAGCAGTGGCACGGTAGCTCACACATGGATGAGGCTGCTAGATAAATGCACCATAGAATGGCACCTCCTGGCCAGGGGTCCAGGCAAAGGAAGGATTCAGTGTGAGCGAAATCCTTCTGTTATCACTGAAGTTGAGTGTGTGTTGGGGGGATGCCAGAAGCTCTGGGGATGGGTCAAGATGGAGCTAAATGTTTGTGGAAGCTTTGGATCAGCAACAGTGGGGATTTGTGCTCAGCACTGCTCTGGGCATGGCTGTGGCTGCTCCGCAGAGCTCCAGGTCAGCAAGGCTGTATCTCAGTTGTGGGTCTGTGGCGCTGCATGGGGATGTGCCGTGGGGCTCAGAGCTGAGGGACATTCACAGTCCTGCATGCTTACCCACTCCTCGCCCACCCTGCCTTGCCTCTGCTCTGGTTCTATGACTCTTGGCATGTTTGCAGTTGTTTTTGCCAAGGATCTTGCAGATGCAATGCGGTTTGAAGCCAAAACCCCTGACACACTATTAGCGTGCACAGACAAGAGGCTGTGCGGGAGCTACATTTGTGCAGAGAAGATTGTGATCATGCGGGGGAGGAGACAGGAGCAGGATCACTGCAGGCACATAGAGGCAATTATGTATGAAAACAAATGCCCAGCCAGATGCCAAGACAGTCCCTTAGAGGGAGACTTGCTGAGTCTTTTTCAATGTAAATGCCAAGAGCCAAGCAGCAGGTTGATGAAGCGCAGGAACAAAGCACAGGGCATGGAGAGCCAGCTCTGCTGCTTCACAGGAGCAGCCACTGCCCTGGTTTCCACCTACATCATGATGGGGGGGTGGAATGGCCAGGAGGGGAACAGGCGACAGTAAGGGGGCAATGGCTGTCTTGGAGTGTCTGCATGGCTAGTGCCCACTTTGTGCCACACTTCATCCCCTTGTTGGCAGGCGTGACACAGTCTGCCAATGCTGGTTCACTGCTCTTCTTAGGCCTGACATACTGACTACATCTAATGTGCTGTTGTCATAATCTGAATCTCAGCGGTGTCATGTAAGACCTCACTGGAAAACTATGAACTCGCTGATCATTAATATTCTTGCATGATGTGTGTACAGAGATTTGTGGATGTGTGCTAAAAGCATGTTCTCAATGTGCTTGGCAAGGTGTGCATGTGACTGGTCTGCCCTAGACAAAGGAAAGTGTATTAGCTTGTCAGAGAGGCAAACCAGGCAGCCCTTCAGTGTACACACTCACCCCAATGACAGGAGGGGTTCCCCTGTCGGCTAATCCCCTCCCTGAGAGGCGCGAGGTTGATGGAATTATTCTACTCTCAACATAGCGTTGTCTACACTAAGGGTGGGTCAGCTTAACTGGGCTGCTCCAGGGTGTGGATATTTCACACCCCTGCGCAACATAGCTGGATCAACCTAACTTTGGAGTGTAGCCCTGGTCTAAATGAGGAAATATGGAGATTCACTGATATTATGCGCTGAAGTGTGTGACCAAACACAGGGAGAAACTGGAGGGAAGGGAGCTGTTGACCCATCTCCAATGAAATTAACCAAGATGTGACCAAAACCAGTGGAAGCCCCATTTACACTCAAATCAGTAGGGGAAAGGAAGTCCACAGGAAGGCAAAACCAGGATGAAGCCATCCTGAATCTGTGGGCAAAGGGTGAATTTGGGAAGATAATGTAAGGAGAGAGAATAATCTACCTTGGCATCAATCACTAGACAGACAGTAGGGAAGGGACAGAGGTGCTGAGGTGGTTGAAGGTGGGAATTAGCCCAATCAGACTTCCCTGGACTTGGCCCTGAATTTTTGGATGCAAGATTCCCTGGAAAGTAGCCCAGCTGCCTGTGAGCAGACAGGAGGGTGGGCAGGCAGGTGGGCAGGGTCACATTCAGCAGGACAGAGTTTCTGCACAGGAGGGCAGCTGCTGGGCAGGAGCCTGCCCCAGCCTGGGTGTGCTGTTGTTCAGAGCTCAGTGCAGGATTTCCAGCTCCCCTGTCTGTGGCTGTGCGGGCAGAGCTGTGCCCCTAGGTTCATGTGTTGGCTCTGGAATATGTAGGATTGGCCCAGTTGTCTTATGGGGCTCTGCCAACAATCACACTGGCTATAGGGGTTGGGTGCCTGCTGCTGGGCACGGTGTTATGCTGCTGCCAGTAGCACAAGTTGCTCTACCTATGGCTACTGCCAGGATCCTGGGGCTGAACCCAAAGCAGCATTTCCTAAATGCCCTTTCACCTTCCTCCCTGGAAACCTTCCTGGGTGCTGGGACAGAGCACCTGATCTGGGGAAACACTGAGAGCTGGGGTGCACTATCGAGATGGTTTCACCGGTGGGGGTTAGGCAGCCCCTTCACCTCCCTCTCTGGTTCTGTCTGCATGGGGCACAGCAATGAGGATGCCCATGTGGGGCAGAGATGGGCTCAAGCCACAAAACCCAGAGCCAGGTCTCAGTCTTCTGAGTCTGGGGGTCGGGCCAGGCCCAGCTCTGCCACTGAGTATTTAATAATCACTAGTGACTCTCCAGTATCCAACCTTGGGCTCAGCTTCCACCATGTTCTAAGCCCAGTTGCGACCCCACAGCGGGGCTGGCCGGGTGGGGGGGTCTCCCCAAGGGGGCAGGTTGAGGTCTCATAGTTTGGGGGAAGTTGCTCCCAGGTCTGCAGGAATACCCCAGGCTAGTGCACAGGCTAAGTGATAATAGCCAGCAAGGCCAGGGGTTACACCTGCATCCTGTCTCCAGTGTTTAGGAGTTCTTCTCCTGGCAGCTCCTCTCCCCACCGCTTTTCCGATTGGCTGGACTGTCTCAGGTGAGGTCACATGCCCCAATCCTGCAGGGAGCTAAGGATGCTGAGTGCCTGCCACATCTATTGCAGGCAGGATGCTGTATCAGCGGGCTGTGCGTGGTTGCCAGCCCCACACAGGGCCTGGCCATGGCTCGGCGGCAGGGGCAAGGGCAGTGATGGCAGGCAGCTGCAGGGAACAGGTTTTGGTCTGGGACCAGGGGACTCATGCTGCATGGCTGCCAAAGGGCATGGTGCCAGCCAGAGGCAGAGCCCTGGACTGGCATTGCAGTCACTACAAGCAACTGATTTCTTGGATTCCTAGCCCTGATCTGCCCCAGACAACTCCCAGGCAGGGGGATGTCACAGGGGTAGGGGGGACACGGCCAGCGTGGGGTGTAACTGTCAGCCTGCCAGGGAGCGAGGCCTGTGCCCCTGGGTGTGGGTACGGAGGGCATCACTTGCCCAGCCTTTCCCCCATTCCATGCAGGCTGGGGCAGCACTGAAATGCCAGCTGCCCAAGCCCTGGTGAGCGAGCGAGCACGTACGTGTGTGCATGCATGAGTGAGCAGCTGCATGTGAGGGAGTGCACACGAATGTGGCTGTTCTAGCTCAGGAGGCCCCTCGCTGGCAGAGCTGCTGGAATTGGACTCACCTTGGGCCAGGTCCAGTGGGCCTGAAAGGGGACAGCTCTAGTCCTCAGCAATGGGTGGCTAAAGCCAAAGCACGGGGCCTAGGGCAAATCCAGATGTGTGGCTGAAATGCCTAGTGGTGCTGAGCCTGGGGCTGGCACATGGCCGAGCTCTGGGTCTCCCTGTCTCCTTCACCTGCACCCTATCTCCCGTGCCACGGCCTTTCCCCAGGGAGCAGCCAATGTGCAGCTGACAGCAGCGTGGCTCTCCATCTCCCAAGCCAGATGGTTTTGTTCATCACAAGAGGTTTGGACGGGGAAGGCTGTCTGGGTCTCCAAATTTCCCATTGCACTGTCTGTCTCTGCAAGCTGACCAATTAGGAGCTCTGCAATTAACCTGGGGACTATCTTCCTCCATATGCTACTGAGATATGTAGATGTTCTCCCGCTTACTGTAGGGTCACCCAGATATGGAGCTGGCTCAGCAGCCCGGACAGCAGCTTTGGGATAAAGATGAGGTAAGAGACGATAAATGGGGTTTATCCAGGCCCAATGACATGTCTGTGATCTTCCCCACATGCAGCAGCCCCAGTTCACATAGTCTGATCAGGCAAGGTCTGGCCACGTGTGGAGAACCAAACACCTGCCAGTCACCACGTAAAATGTAATTCCCAGGAAACTACAAACAGCGCACCATGGCAAACACCTCCTCCATGTGCATACTGCATGATGCAGATCTGATGTAGATCTCTCATGGGCTAGGATTGAGGCTACTCCAGATTTACATGGTATAAGGTCTGAAACCCAAATCAGGTTTCTAGTGTCAGAGCTAAGGGCTAAATGCTGATCCCATGTACATTGGTCTAAATCAGGAGTCGCTCCACTGAGCTCGGTGGAATTATACTGGGGTAACTGAGATCACACCAGCCCATAGGTGTTTAAATACTGGACCCCCACTAGAGGGCACCCTCCTCCCACTCTTTATCTGTGTGTTTCCAAGAGAAAAGAGCCAAACTCACTGGAAATGGTGTGGTTGTGACCAAACCTGGAGGGATATGGGGACCAGAGGCCTTGGAACTGCATGAACCCAGTGGGGTAATCCCCCCATGAATGTTTTGTCTCTAGGAGGAGACTTTCTGCTTCCCTTGCTTTGCAAGCTCCTCTTCGAAAACCCATGAGCCTCATCAGTTCTCTAGGGTTCCCAGCCTGGCCTGGTGCCCTGAGCCTTGGATATGAAATAAAAACCAACGGAGACACACTGACAGCTCCATAGGACTGGTGGTTAGTGCATGATGCTGACACGGGTGGGACTCTGCTGGTTGGAAGCCCCCTCATGCCCTAGTACCAGGAAAAGGCTGCAAGCCCAAATAATGTTCTTGAGCACAACCCTCTGGCAGATGTGTCAGAGACAGGCTTTGGGCTCAGCTGGGTCTGCAGCACTAGACCGGGGCGGGGGCTGTGGCAGAGGGCCACTCAGCGGGGCATCACCCGGAGGGAAGGTGACATCATGGCACCATTTCTGGCTAAGTTCTATACAGCCTGCCCAGGGGCACTGGCGGAAGGACCAGCCCAGGCCAAAAGGGACCTTAGAACTGCCACTGCACATGCCATTCTGAGAGCTATTGGAGATGTGCGCCCCATCAAAGCAAAGGCACCTCTGACTCCCACCAGAGCCGTTTACAGTCCAAGGCTACAGACTACCAAGAAACTGCACACTTAACACTATGAGGGTTCTTTTCTGGCATTTGCCCGCCTAAGGTCCCTGGAGAGTCACGCTGGCATCTAAAGACTGCAGAAGGGCCCTGCTCAGCCCTGCAGAAACTCCTCTCTGAAAGAGCAGCTGCACAGACCAGCTGTGTTCCAGCTATGTCAGCCATACAGGGAATGCAGCTATGTGAGACAGATGCTTGTATATCTATCATTTTCTACAGAGATAGAAAGATAGTCATGTACCTTTATTTCCTATTTTTTTCCACTGTCTCTGATACTATGGCATATTATTAAAATGGAAAAAAGTGAATGATGGTTATGAAGGAGATTAGAGAGATACAATGTCAGATAGTAAACAGTCAGTATGAAAGTTTTAGCGTTCACTTAAATAGCTGAAAGCTAAGAAATAAAAATGATGATACAAGATGACAAAGCACCAGGTTTAATTTTTAAAGCAAATTTTACTTAACATTTTCTACTGATGCCCAGGCAAATTTCTGTCTATGCAGAGCCCTTCCCTTCTATGGTGACAATGAATATACGATGTCAAGTAACACACAGACCGAAACAATGTTAATGTCAGCTTTTGCCTTTTGGCCCAGCTCCCCCAGCCGGAGCCCCACAACCCCAGGCCCCGCTCCCCAGGCCGGAGGGCAGCAAGTCCCGCGGTCCCGCTCCCCGGGCCGGAGCCGCGCAACCCCGCGGTCCCACTCCCCCAGCGGAGCGCGGCAAGTCCCGCAGCCCCGTTATTCCGGCCGGAGCCCCCCAACCCAAGAGACCTGCTCTCCCCGCCGGAGGCCCGCAACCCCGCGGTCCCGCTACCCCGGCCAGAGCCCGGCAACCCCGTAGCCCTGCTCTCCCGGACGGAGCCCCGCAACCTCGCGGTCCCGCTACCCCGGTTGCAGCGCGGCAAGTCCCGAGGTCCCGCTCCCTCGCCCGGAGCCACGCGGCCCCGCTACCCAGGCCAGAGCCTTGCCACCCGGCAGTCCCGCTCTCTCGGCCGGAACCCCGCAACCCCGTAGCCCTGCTCTCCAGGCCAGATCCCCGCAACCCCGCGGTCCCACTCCCCCAGCCGGAGCCCTGCAAGTCCTGCGGCCCCACTCCCCCGGCTGGAGCCCCGCGGCCCCGTCACCCCGGCCAGAGCATCGCAACCCCGCAGCACTGCTCTCCCGGCCAGATCCCTGCAACCCCGCGGTCCCGCTCCCCCTGCTGGAGCCCCGCAACCCCGCTCTCCCGGCTGGAGCCCGGAGGCCCGGCTACACGGGCTAGAGCCCCGCAACCCCGGAGCCCCGCTCTCCCGCCCGGAGCCCCGCAACCCCGCTACCCCGGTCGCAGCGCGGCAGGTCCCGCGGCCCCGATACCTGGGCCAGAGCCCTGCAACCCCGCAGCCCTGATCTTCTAGCCGGAGGCCCGCAACCCCGCAGTCCCGCTCTCCCGGCCGAGCGCGGCAAGTCCCGCCGCCCTGCTACCCCGGCCGGAGCCCCGCAACCCCGCAGCTCCGCTCCTTCTGCCGGAGCCCCGCAATCCCGCGGCCCCAGTCCCCCGGCCCGAGAGAGGAAGTGCGGCTGCCCATCTCCCGCGGCCCCGCAACCCCGCGGCCCCGCTACCACCGCCGGAGCGCGGAAATCCGAAGTGCCGCCCGGAGAGTACATGCCCCACGAATCGGGCCCCACACTGGCTAAAGCCGACCCTGCATGCCACTGCCCGGAGCCAGGCCATCAAAGCATGGTAATGAGGAATCAAAGGGGAATCATTCACCCACTTAGAATAAACAGGACATTAGCACTAATGCAATAATGACAAATAAGCCCTGCCCCGGAGAATATAAACCAGCATCATCTGGCTCTGCAGCAGGGTGGCCTGATGTCAGCATGGTGCATGGTGGCCAGCATCATATTAGGGGGGCCAAGACTAAAGGTGCATTTGCAGGTGCATGCAGGGGGTCAGCAACAGAGGTCAGATGCAGAGTGGAAATGTGCCTCCATTTCTGGTTAGGGTAGGTTGCTGGCTGGCTTCCTGGGGGCGTTCCCAGCACCTCCGCTATCCAGGGGTACATAGTACATGCTGCTCCAAGAGCTGGATTGCTGAGGTTTTGTTTGCAGCTTGCCTTTTGGGCAAAAAGGCTGGTCCTACAAAAGTGGTGCTCCCCTAGCCCCGGATTGCTATACTGAGAGCGCCAGAAGTAGCTGGTGTAGCATTTTATATACACTGAGGTACGTGGATGTTTAGGGGCACTTTTTTCCTCAGGTGCTTCTGTGGCTGCTGTTTATTCAGTGTATAAATGAAAGTCTGGTGTCCCTCTGGACAAGGCTTAAGTGTAATTTTAGCTGGATGTAGTTAAG